>NC_056743.1:810652449-810844949 GCF_019279795.1 Protopterus annectens
TGCATATCCCAAAACAAACACCATTAGAATTACCTGTTCCAAGGACTTAAACCTTACATACCTGGTGAGACAGGTATGTGTCCCAGAAACTACCCCTTCTGTGAAACAGGCTCCCCATCCTTGTGAAGCAGAGTTCCTCCCTAACCCAATTCAAGTGTAACTTTGCCAACTGGATGGGGAAAAGGAAATTCATCCCTGGTTTGGCACCTAGGTCTCTAATGGAAACAGGCAGCTCCTTGTAAATTCACCTCCCAGGCCCTTACTTACACTTATTAAGGGTACCAGAACTTGTCAAAGATTTGTGATGTATGGCTAGGCTTTTGGGATGCAAGGTCCCCCCCCGTGATGGTTAGGTTCATAGGTTTGTACTAGGCTAAGAACCTATAATGTTTAATGTGGAACATTATATACAATTTCCAAAACCTTTAGTTTCCGTAGCATTCAAATGTGACATGAATTCTGATAATTCAATTTCCCCAGCCGATAAGAAAAATAAATTCCTCCTTAACTAACAAGATATTGGCTAATCCAGCAAATGTACTTGAGTTTGGCATTGAAAATAAGATGGCAAAATTCCTTACCATGGATTCTACAGCAGACCTTCATGTATTGCAGTATAATTTTGACTGTGCTGATGCAATGACTATGAGGAGCTCGGTCAGGAAGTTCTGGAAGGGCCTATTTTAGGGGGTTGCCTTCTTTGGTCATTATGATAGTAGTGGGTATTTGAAACTTTTAGCCCTATCCTTTTCACTTAGGCCACTTCACATGTTTAGAAGGATGACTACTTTCTTTCTCCCCTATCCCCAGTTGAGGAATAGCAGCTCTGGTTGGTGAAGAGGAATAATCCTGTTTTTTCCATAAACTGAGTATAGTTGTGTTCATTTGCCATAGCTTTTGAAAAGCCGCCACTGTAGATCATTTGGGTTTCAGTATCTCACAAATGGTCACATCATGGATATTAGATCCTCCCCTTTCATGAGGAGCTTCACTAGGGGTTCAAGCCGTCTCTACAGTGACTTTGACCAGGCCTCAGCACAATCCTGCCAAGGACAATAGGACACATTTCTCCTCAGAGAAAAACATCAGTTCTGTTAACCATCTCTTTCTTTTTCTGAAGTGGACAGGAGACTTCCAGCTCATCACTGATTTCAGAGATGTCACTGAGCACATCTAGTATGTGATATTCTGAATTGTGACTTTCTAGGGTATCTTGCCACTGCTGCCTGGTTGGTGTCACTAAACATGATGTATGATTTTAAGAATGTTCATTCATTTTCATGTCTGATTATTTATTTTATTAGAAGGTGCTGTTATTTGGTTTCTCTGCTTCCCCTAGCATGTTTACTAAAGTGTTTACCACTGTAGTAGAAAGCTTGCTAGACAAGGACCTTCACACGGTTACCTGGATGACTTGCTCCTGGTTGTTCCTTTGATGGGCTTCTTGGTAGTGTCCCTGGTTTTGGTTAGTTCAGTGGTTGCAGATTTTGGGGATCCCCATAAATTAGTGCACATTTTCTCTATTAATTACTCATGTAATTGCCTTCCTCAGAAGAGAATTAGGCACATCTCACTATTGTCCATTCTGGTTCTTGGAGAATGCCCAGGAAGTCATAGTTTTGCCAGTGTATGGAAGGATGCAGCACAAGGTCAAGTTTGTCTGCCTCTTGGACCTTATAGCAGTCATAAAATTCCTTATTAATTTGCATGATACAGGGTATAGATAGTCCACTGACAGTAATATATCATTGGCTACAAAATCGTCATGCCCTCTTGAACTTTCTTTTTTTGTGTGCAGACACTTACTGTAGGGCTTTGGAATGGTGGAACAATTCCACTACCTTTACTGTGGGGCTGCTCTTTCTGCAAGTGAGCATTTGCCACATCCTTATTACAAGTTCTTCACTAGTTTGCTGGAAGCCGGGGGGAGGGGTTATCCACTGCAATAAGTTAGTGCAAGGAAAGCTTTCCTCCCCCAAGAGGTGATTACATGTAAAGCATTTGAAGTTAATGTGATGATGTCCTTCAAGAATGCAACTGCAGTCCTTACATATGGGTTGTCCTGCCTCAGGCAGCCCTTCGGTCGGCCGGATTCCAAAGTCTGGGTCCGGCGTCGGCTGATGTCGCCTCTTCCCCGACGTCAGAGCGGCTGGGGTATAAAAGCATCAGTCTGCGCCATCTTCTTCAGTCTTTCTTGCCGCGCGGTGCCCGAAGCAGAAGCAGTTCGCAAGTGCCGGTCGGCCAGCTCCTGTGTTTTCAGTTACCGAAGTCATCAAAAAGCTAAGTACCCTGTTGGGGAACCTTTTCTTGCCTCAGCCGATGTCAAATAAAACTGTAAAAGTTAATAACTGTTTGTCTTGTGGTAAACAAATACCTCATAAGGACTTCCATTCTTACTGCCTTCCCTGCCTTGGCCCAGACCACGACGTCTCGGCCTGTGCTGCCTGTGCTTGCTTCAATAAGCGCACACTCAGGCGCCGGGCAGAATTTGATGAAGATTTTTTGGGGGAAAATTATTCCTATATCATGCCGTCGGAAACACCGACTACACATATTTCCAAAAAAACGGAAGGACCGGGACCGACATTCTCGGCCCGCGACTTCCATCGACACCACGCCAAAACCTACCGCGAGTGCATCGGTCTCTTCGGAGGCGGTAATCCAACCGCTCCAGATCGACGACACCGCTTTACCGCACACTTCGGCCCCGGAGGCTTCCTCGGTGCCTGAAACCGAAATCCGAGATTTGCCTGACACCATACCGGTGGACAAAGTTACTCCTGCACTTGGGGCAGCTAGGCCTCCGGTGTTTATGTCCATCAAGGCCTACACACGTGCTAAGGCACAAAGCCAGGCTAAGTCTCACCCTCCTAAATCTTTTTCACAGGGCCCCACTTCAGATAAACAGATCATGACTTTAGCTGCAGATCTAATTTCCTTAATCAGAGGCTCTCAGGCTCACCCAGACAGAGGTTCTCAGCCGCCTGCAGACAAAAGGCCTAGGGTTGAGCAGACAGATATCTTTTCCTCAGATGAAGCCTCTGGGGACTCGGACCATTCAGATTCCCAGGAAGAATCCTTCCAGGCCTACGAAGATTCTGATGCTGATGATTCTATCCCCTCTGCCTCTCCTCCTGAGGATATTTCTTTTGGGGAAATTCTCCACTCCATGAGAGAGCACTTTCAGTGGCAGGGCCAGGATTTCTCCGACTCCAGGAAAAGGCTTCGTACTTTCCTTAAGCTACCCCAGCACAGGCCTTTAGCTATTCCACCAGTGTTAGATGTATTGGATGATGTGTACTCAGACTCCAGTACTTCTCCTGATTCTCTCCCTCCTGCTCCTGTCAAGCCAGACAGATATTACAGGGTTCCTGAAACTCATAAGCATCTCTTTAAGGCCCATTCTGTTGATCTAGAAACTATTTCCCAGGGGCCCAAAGGAGTGGCCACTTCCACGGCCAAAAATCATTTGCCCGCGGACAGGGAATCTAGGTCCCTGGAGAGGTGGGGCAAAAAAGTTTATACCTCAACCACCCTTGCCATGAGGGCACTTAATTGTCTTTTTCATATGTTTCAGTACCAGGATTTCTTGATGGATGATTTACAGAAAAAGTTAGCCTCTCCTGGGCCTTTAGATAGAAAGGCCTTGCAGGATTTGGTTCATAATACCCAGCAGGTTAGCAATCATTTTCTTCAGTGTGGTTATGATGCATTGGAAGCTTCATGTAGGGCAGCTATGACAGGGGCCGTCATACGTAGACATGCTTGGTTGAAAGAACAGGCATTGCCAGATCATGTTAAAGTAAAAAGCTTCTAGATGCACCTCTGGAAAAACACAAGCTATTTGGTGCTAATGCTCAGGATGTGTTGAAATCAATTGAGGAAAAGGCTAAATCAGTACAAACAGTCAAAGATTTCCTCCAGGTTCAGCCACCAAGGTTCAGCAGGAATTGGCCTTCGAAGAATTGGTCCTTTCCAGACACTGACAAGTTCCAAAGGGGAAAAAACAGGCGTGCTCGAGGTAGAGGGCAATACCGAGGCTCTATAGGGGCCGCCAATGGCAACCGACTAATCAGAGAAGTGGAGCAGGGGCATCTACTGCTCCACAGGGACAATCACAATGACTTGACTTTGATACCGCCGACCAAGGCTCAAAGAGAAGCAACTTTAGGTGGAAAATTATCCTTATTCTCAAAAAATTGGCACATTTTAACAAAGGCCAAATGGATTCTGGACTTAATAGACAAAGGTTACAGGTTTCGCTTCCATACCTTACCAACAAGACAAGGCATGCCAAACCTGCCTCAAAATCAAAGGGCAGAGGCACTCATTCAAGTTTCAAAGTTGCTAAAAATCAAAGCAATAGAAAAGGTTCCTCCTCAGGAACAAGGCCAGGGATATTCTACTCAAGACTGTTCCTTGTTCCAAGAAAAGAAAAGCAATGGAGACCTATACTGGACTTGTCCGCTCTAAACACTTTTCTCATTGTGCCAAAATTCAAAATGCTGACGTTACAGCAACTTCTTCCCATGCTGGGCAAGGGGTCTTGGCTGGTTACTCTGGACCTCAAGGAGGCATACCTGCATGTCCCAATCAGACACAGTTGCAGAAGATACCTCAGATTTCTTGCAGGTTCAGAGCATTATCAATTCTCAGCATTGCCTTTTGGCTTATCTACTGCGCCCAGAGTATTCACGAAATGCCTGGCATCAGTAATTGCACACTGCAGACTCCAGGGGATACAAATATACCCTTACCTGGACGACTGCCTTATACAAGCGGACAGCAAGCAAGCCTTGATAAGAAACTTGAACTATGTCATTCGCTTACTACAGGCTTTGGGATACACAGTCAACATTCAAAAATCAAGACTACTGCCATCCCAACAAATTATTTTTCTAGGAGCCAAACTGGACACAAACTCACAAATGGCTTTCCTCACAGAAGAAAAACAAGAACAATTACCAGATTACTTCAAAAGCCTAGCAAAGCACAACCAGATGACTGCAAGGCAAATCCTGCAGGCCCTGGGTTTCATGGTATCTTGCATTCTTCTGATTCCACTGGCAAGACTACACATGAGAAAACTGCAATGGTACCTAAAGAGTTTATGGTCTCAGCACAACCACAACTTAGAAGCAATTATTCCACTCATTCCATGTCTACAAAAGGAATTTTTGTGGTGGGCACAAGCAAGCCAGCTAAACAAAGGCATGTCTTTCAACAAACCTCAAACAAGCCAAACCATTACAACAGATGCCTCAGATCATGGATGGGGGGGCGCACATGGAGGGCAGATGCATTCAAGGGCAATGGGCACCCCAGGAAGTGCATCTACACATCAATCAAAAAGAGATGTTGGCAGTGATTCATGCTATCGAGGCCTTCGGAAAATTTCTTCAGCAAGGTCAACTTCTAATAAAGACAGACAACACCACTGTTATGTGGTACATAAACAAACAGGGAGGCACTCATTCGTACCCCCTCTGCAGGCTAACAATGACTGTTTGGGAAAAGTCCCTGAAACTGAACATACAGTTGCAATCACAGTTTGTTCCAGGCAAGGACAATGTTCTAGCGGACAGTCTGAGCAGAAACATCTTGGACCCGCACGAATGGATGTTGCATCCAGACATTTTTTCACAAATAACTCATGCATGGGGGAGGCCGGACATAGATCTCGTTGCCTCACACCTAAATCATCATCTGAAGAAGTTCTGCTCGAGGACACACCATCCTCGAGCCTGTAGAATGGATGCTCTCTCCTTCAGCTGGAACTCTCTAACAATCTATGCATTCCCGCCTCTACCATTAATGACCAAGGTGTTACTGAAGATCAAAGCAGAACAACCGAAAGGCATTTTGATAGCTCCAGACTGGCCAAGACAGCACGGGTATCCATTACTAAGGAGCATAACTCGCACCAAGCCGTGGCCTTTGCCTCAATGGCCTCTACTTCTGACTCAGCACAATTACAGAACGGTTCATCCCAACCTGCAAACATTGCAGCTGACAGCCTGGAGGGTACCATGACTTCTCCCCATATCTCTCTCTCTCTCTCCAAGAAAGTTCAAGAGATCTTACTGGAAGCACGCAGACCTTCCACCAGAAAGACTTACTCAGCCAAATGGAAGAGATTCAGCATCTGGAATGTCAACAAGGGTCAGGATGCATCAGTAATGAGCATCCCACAGATACTAGAATACTTGGCAGAAATGCTACATAATGGCCTTTCATATTCTTCTATAAAAATACATGCTTCAGCAATTTCAGCAAAATACAACAGTGATCCACCTGTGTTTTCACATCCTTTGCTAAGAGAGTTTCTAAGAGGGATAAAGAATATCAAACCTCCCAGAAAACCACCAATGCCTGCATGGGACCTCAACTTCGTGTTGGAAAAATTAACTCTTCCTCCTTTTGAGCCAGCAAAATCTTCAGAATTGCAATTTCTCTCCTGGAAAACAGTTTTCCTGTTGGCAATTACCTCGGCAAGAAGAGTCTCGGAGATACAGGCCCTCATGGCAGTACTGCCATTTCTCATTTTCCATCAGGACAGAGTTTCTTTAAGAACCACTCCTTCATTCATGCCAAAGGTGATATCCAGGGTGTCTCTAAATCAAACAATTCACCTGCCTACCTTCTTTCCTAATCCTCAAAATAAAGGAGAAAAGCTGCTGCACACTTTGGACATACACAGACAATTGCGCTACTACTTGGACAGAACAAAAGCCAACAGAAAGTCTGACCAACTATTTGTAGCTTACGCTGCTGGAGTACAAGGAAAGGCAATTTCCAAACAAACAATTTCAAAATGGATTGGACACTGCATCAGATTCTGTTACTCTTTCCATGGAAAAGGTGTGCCAGCCAATATCAGGCCACACTCCACCAGAGCTATAGCCACCTCCACAGCCTTTCTAAGAGGGGTGGCTACAAAGGATATTCTAGAAGCTGCTACATGGAGCTCCGTGCATACATTTTCCAAACACTACAACCTGCCTTTATATTCCAGATCCCAAGTAGGCTTTGCTTCGGCAGTCCTGCAGGGCATTTTAGCTACACCATCTTTATCTTATATCCTACCACCCCCAGCTTGGCTATGGTATTCAACCCATATGTAAGGACTGCAGTTGCATTCTTGAAGAACATAGTACAGTTTTGTACCTACCATAAATGTAGATGTCCGATAGATATGCAACTGCAGTCAGGTTTTCCCTCCCTCCTACCCCTCTATAAATTCTCCTTTTTGGGACCACTTCCCTTTTTCAAACTAGCTGGGGAAATCTGTTATGGTGTATCTGTTTATTACTGTTGTGCATGTCTGGATTTTTTTATCCAGTCTCTAATTTTAGCCTTCCTTGGAGGGCACCTGGCATCTGGGGCAAGAAACACTGAAGAAGGTGGCGTCGACTGATGCTTTTATACCCCAGCCGCTCTGACGTCGGGGAAGAGGCGACATCAGCCGACGCCGGACCCAGACTTTGGAATCCGGCCGACCGAAGGGCTGCCTGAGGCAGGACAACCCATATGTAAGGACTGCAGTTGCATATCTATCGGACATCTACATTTATGGTAGGTACAAAACTTTACTTTCTTCAGCCTAACAGCTTTAAAATGAGAGTTGAAACTAAAACATCATCTGCTAAGTTGACTTTGATTTGCTTTGGCAAAATTTACTTTTGACAGATCTGTTTATGATGAACAAATAGACCAGCACATATCATATTCCCAGCAAAGATGTATTATGAGTCTGACAAGCATGATGATCATCCATATTTTGGAGAAGTGAACATGCTGGTGGATTTCTGAGTTACAACTCCAGCCTTTTCTTCCCTTGAATTCAGGACTACTTTTCCGGAAAAATGGCACCCCAAATTATTGAGCTTTTAACTAACATGAGAGAATACATAACTTTTGCTTTTGTTGTAGCCAGCAAGACCAGGTAGAATTGATAATACCATATACATTCTTTCTGCTGCAGCATGGAGGATTCCTGTTTTTCCACAATTTATTCTGATTCCTTGTTTCTTCACAAAGTTCTGAAAAGAAAGGTCAGGAATCATCTCACGTTCTTGGTGATGAAGGAAGTTATCCTAATGCAAGCTAAAAAATTTCCCTTTGGATAAGTGAAAGTCAGCTTCATTTTAGTATCTGTCTACTAATTAAGATGTTTTACTCCCTACAAATCCTCCAGTGGATATTTCTTAGATGACAGATGTTACAAAAATGCCTAGTAGTCATCAAATCTACTCTGTCACATTTAGGGGTTCTTCATTTGGTTGGAAACTCATCTTTACTGTCTCAGTCTGTTGCCTCTCTCATGGCTCTGGCTTCACCTTGGACAGCTGCCTAACCTGGGAGCCAGTTAGTCCATCATCATCATCTTGCATATTTTTGGCATTTCAGCACATATATCCTCACAGAGAAGCAGAACTGTGGCCATAGCACCATATATTTAAGCAGTTATTTTAAGAAAATTCTGCTGTTTTTTTTTCTCTTCAAGGAATAATTAATTTCTATTAAATTTGAACTTTGTGATTAATAGACTTGTCCTTCCTCCAGTCAAACTGTGATTTGGTGGCTGTAATATTCATCCTAAATGATTGTGTTTTGCGAGGCTGAGGGTGCGTTACTATTGCTTGTAGGATTTTTGAGCTAATGGATGTTATTTTTAGGGGACCCTGTTTAGTATTTAGGACTTTAGCATTACAACTGTCCTCAAAGCAGTCCTTTTCTCTGGCAGTAGTGGAAATTCAGGTAGGGACAGAAAAGAGTTCACAGCCTTTAGATGTGTAGGAGCATCCAGGCTTCACCTGAAGACGTTACTTTCTTGAAGACAGGACAGCTGTGTTTCCTTTTCTTGGGGGTGGGACTTGCAGTGGCTAAGCAAACCCTTTCTTAGTGGATTGTTAATTGTATTGTGCTTTGTCATCAGGTGGTAAACTGCTCACTGGAAAAATGTTGCTGTCAAGAGACCATGTCACCAGGTGGCTTCCCCTACTCTTCATCAGTTGTAAAGTTAGTGAGGTTTCAGTTCATGCAGTTCAGTTCCATCGCATTGAACTCTCACATTGCTCTTTTATAAGGAATCACTGTTGGTTTGTTTTCCATTTCCACACCAGCAATGGTTGTTTGTTTCAACTTTTTCCCAGAGTTGTGCTGTCATTTAATTCATTTGTATATTGAATATACCACAAAGTGTTGTCAGGCAGAGGCTTTGGCTGTTGTGTTTTTTGGCTGAAGCTTCATGATATTTGACCTTTACAAAATGTAGGGAAACCTACCAAGGGCATAGAGACTTTTGGAATGTCTCTTGCAAAAGTTTGTGTTGAGATCATTTTATCATATTAGCACATCTTTATCATCTTCATCTAATTTTGCTTTGATCATGATTCCAGAAAGCTGACTTCTCCTTGCTACAAGATTTTCTTTAGGCCTTTTGACTGCTTTGGATTCTTTCTAAGAGTTACCCAATGGAAATGACTGCTTGACGATAAACTGCTATGGAGAGTTATAACCATATTAGGAGACCTTCTGCAGAAGATATTACCTTTTTACAATCTCCATGCTCATGTGTCTTAGTTCCTGCAACAGATGGATCTTCCAGTAAATCATGAAGAAATATCATTCATTGTATTCCCTTACATTGTGTGTTTGTTTTCAGATTATACTCCCTAATGAGATAGTTTGGCACAGGGAAGAACACGTCTTCATGTCCAATATGTGATGACATGGCATATGTTGTATTGGCAGGACACGCGCCCTCAGACACGTGCACACAGACACGCACTTTTGGGAATGACACAAAGTTAAGTAATTTGCTATGACAGGGAAAGAAAAAGAGGAAAGCAGAGACTTACCTACTGCTGAAGTCCATCCTGACAATTACCTGGTATGGTTTACCAGTCTACCAGTGTCACCTTCCTTGAAAGGACCTATGCTTGTGTTCATCCTTGCTCCTAGCAACGGTTTGCTTTGTTTGAAAGACCACATGGTGCAGAGAGGTACATGCTGTCTCTGATAATTTTCTACAGTGATGCCATGTGCTGTTCAGTCCAGACCTTGCCATTCCTTTTTTTTTACCAAGCACAAAGTTGAAATCCTAGCCTTAGCTTTCATTCATAAATGTCCTGGATTTAATGCACAAGTTTAAGCCTTTATTTAATTTTCAGTTTAACTTGGTAAGTGGACTAGTCAGCAGTCCCTTTTCAGCCACAACCCAGACTAGTTGGCATAAAACATAATACACTGACTTAGATTTACCACTGTAATAGTACATTGAGACAGTGGTACATAGAAGACAAAGTAACAGCAGAGAGAAGTTAATATGTAATAAAGTAATGAGGGCTTATGTTGCAGAGTCTTACAGTATTTCAATTGTGCAATCGTAAGTGCAAGTGCAATGTGATATAGGCACGGTGTGAAATAACTAGCCTTTTTTTCTCTACCTAAGCACTGACCAGCTATTCTGTCTAAAGCATATTTGGAATCCTGCAGTAGTTGTGCTTTACTTTTGTTTTGAATGTTTCTAGAGTGTTTTGCTCCCTCACTTATGGGAGTCTGATATCCTGATGTCTAAGCCCTGTACGGAGAGACTTGCCACAGGGCATCCAGGTAACCCCTTCATCCTGCTGGGTTTAAGAGAAATTCCTAAGCGAGAGAGACCTCTACCTTGAACACTTCTGTCCAAATGACTCAAGAAGCTGTCATCTGGAATCAGACCAGATAGTGTTTAGCTCCCAAAGGCAAACTGAGGCACACACAGAGTCAGCACCCTGGAATGCAGCCAGCAAAATTGAGCTACAGTATGAGCTTCCTCTGAGCAACTCACTGTCCACTGAAGTGAAGGACGGGCATAGGCTCAAGTCTTTGCTGTGTACTGATGTCAGTACCTGTGGGATCCAGAAGGCCATTCAAGTACTGGATTTATCTCCAAAAAGTTTAGACCTTGACCTGTCCTCCAAGCTTTGATAACTGAGGTGATGCTTCTACACATATGTGGGGACGTGTGATGAATTCTCCGGATTTTTTTTTTTTTGTACCATGACACTGCAACTGCCTCCAAACTAATGTTTGCACCATAGACCAAAAGGTTTTCTCTCTGCACCAAATGGTAGGGTTTGTCTGCTGTCACTTGTAGTACTGCCTGACATCATACTGTTTTCTGAGACAATAAAAGTAATGTCCAATGTCTACGTGGAATTTCAGGGTAAAATCTGCAGATACATCACCTTTGGTCAGCAAACTCAAGGGGTGGTAGAGATTGTTGTATATCTGTAGCATTGGACATCTCAAAAGCATGTTTCCTTGAGGCAGGTAAATGGAGTTTGGAAGGGGGGGGTGACAGTGTATGCGGGTGTTTGGGTATTAGGGTTAAGGTTGGGGTTAAGTAAGGGGATATGTTATTTGTGTGCATTTTAGGGTTGGTGTCAAATATGTAATGGGATAGATGTTTTGGCAGGATTTCTTGGTGAATGTTTGTGTGTCTTAAGAATGTCCTGTGTAGTGGTAGTGTTATGTGAAGTTTTTTTCTTTTTTTTTTTTTTTATTATTATTTAAGATAAACTGTGGGGTTAGTGTTAAAAGGGTTATGGTTAAAGATGGCAGGTGGAGCAATAGGAAAACTACTGAATGCTTGCTTGCATTAAATGTATGCTTGTGTGCTTAAAATATTTTTGAAGCAAAGAGAGATCTGTTTTTCCCAGTGAATAAACTGAAACCAAGATCTAACCACCTACTCAGTGTGAAGCGATAAAGATCTGCTTATGAACCAGATGACAAGTGTTGGACTGGGCAGCAGTTAGAGCTGGTGTCTGGGAGGAGAGGAATAGATGATGAGGCTTAGCCTAATTGCTTCCCCTTATGGGAGGGGTTAGGGGCATTTGAGTGGGCACACTGTCTGTGATTGACTTCCCCATGAAGGCTGCAGATTACGTAGTGTGTTTTGTACAAGAGGGCAATGTTAGCCAATTTACTCGCACATGGAGTTATAAACATACTTCAGAAAGGTATCTTGCAAAGCTAATCTCTTGGATGCTTTAGGTGCAGGGAATAGGACGACACGTAGTGAAAATCCAGATCCCCCTTTGTGTGAATGATTGCTCCCATTCCTGTTTGGGGTTGGTTCAGCTCTTCCCCCAGGGGGACTGACTTGTCCTACTGGCCTGACCACTCTGTAGAGCAAGGACTCGGTAGCCATTGTGAGGGTGGGAAACTAACCCCCCCCCCCCGAAACAAAAAAATAAATTCCAACACTTTGTCGTGACACTAGAATAAGCAGGAAATTTATTTTTGTAAAAGTGGGCATTTGTATGTGTGTGGATGCCTTTGTGTGATGCATTTGTACAGACACAAACATATAAAGTCATAAAACTACATAGCTGTTAAATGAATAGCCGCTAACTGTTCTTGTTGTCTCTTGTAAACAGGAGGATGACGTCATTGTAAGCCGCCTAGGTGTCTGCACGGAGGAAGGAAAAAAAGTTCTAAGGAATGGTGGGAATAACTACACAGCCATTTTCAGACGAGTGGAAGATGATCATTACCAAAGGACTGCTGAGAAGACATCATAAAGGCCATAGGCTGATTGACTTTTACATGGATTTGTGCCATTGTGTGAACTATTTAGCCATACAAGGCTCCTAGTGGACATAATCCAGCATGAAACTCCGGTAATACTTCTGATCTCATAGCATCCTAATATTTTCCTGCATGTGTTCTGTAGGAACATGGGAGCCATGCAGATAAGAAATGGATGATGAGAACAAGCAGCTGATTGTACAATTAATGCATCACTGGGTTTAATGGTATTTTGGGACCTAAAAAAGAAGAATGATAGAAGTTCTTGAACTCAGTAGGGCCAGTACTGGTTCTGCAAGTATTTTTAAGTTCTGATCTTTGCAGCAGCTATTTGGTAATTTTTGTCTTTGCTGTATTGAATTGCAATGCTTAATGGAGTACGGTGTTCCTGTCTTCATCAAAACATTAATTTTTGGGAGAGAAAATGTCATATTTGTTAGGAGGTGGACTTCAAGGGGACAAAAAAAGCTAATTGGGAGGTAGACTTCAAGGAAAAAAACTACATTTGGCTATACCTTAAAATGTTTTCTTAAATGACAACTCTACTGATAAATTCTTTTCAAAAAGTGAATTTCCTTCTGTTTCATCCTACACTGTGTGTTGCATGCCGAGAAAATATAATCTAAGAGTTATTGCCTTTGTTTTTATATCTAACTTGTTTTTGTTTGGCTTTTTGTGAAGTATTACATATTTTTTTTGTGTGACGTCTGTTACACCATGCAGACGAGGAGAAGCAGATGCATTTGAAGAATGTGGTGCTGCGGTAGCATTGTTGCCTCACAGTAAGACGCTGTCTGGTTCGATTCTCAGCTAGAGCGTCTTCTGCGTGGAGACATGTGTGAATGGGCGTACCTTCGTTGAAGGTTGTGCATCAGGCCTAGCAAGCCGGTACGTAAAAATCAACTGCCAATCATTAGCGAACCGGAGTTCCGCTGTGGCGACCCCTAACCGGGAAAAGCCGAAAGACACAAAATTACCATTAAGAGACGGGGAAGTGTTCTGCTACTGATTGTGGATTGATGACCAATAAGATTTTTAATTATAGGTACTAAAATAACAAGTCGCAGTTGACAAGTTTTATACCTGGGATAAATAATGTAGCATGGTGTTGTAGTTTTGAGCCTGAAAAAGTGTTTCAAGCTTAGGTTTTCAAAGATAAGTGAACTAGAAAAGTCCACCACATATTTTTTTTTTCATACAGATTACTCATCCTTCCTTTTAACCAAAACCCAAAAGTCCCACATAGAAGGAAATCTTTTTATATTACTGTCCTGGCTTTCTGACAGCATTTTATTCTGCAGTCTTCAAAGCATTTTCTGTAAAACTGTATGCCACTTTCTTTTTCTTGTCTGTCGCATCATTTTTTGCATTGTGCACTCTTGTATTTCAGACATGTCCATGAGCAGGGAGTGGAATGTTTACATCGGAGATACTAATTCTAGCTGTACACCAATACAAATCTGTCAGAATGCAACACATCCTATTTGCCACAGGTGCCAAATTTCTTGTATCTTAGCCAGAAACTGCAGCTTGGTGCTACAGTCTTGAGTATGAAAAATAACTATCTCAGTTATGAATTAACATTCATATGTTCCTTAAAATGCTGTGTCAGATGGCCACTAATAAATATTAATAAAAGCAAAATAATTGAAAAAAGATGCCAACTGATGCTGATGGTACCAGACTGACTCTGTACTGCAGCCAAGAGCAACTGGGATAAGTTCTTCCATATGTTTCTGCTTAATATTGAATGTGCTGTTATTACTGCACTGATTTTTATTAACTGCTTTAGTGACCTTGCGGGAAATTAATTTTACTGATTTTTTTTTTTCTGGCGGCAGATGAGAAGGCCAAAGTTGTTCCCATGCTTCTGATTGCTGTTCAGGAAAAGAGACGTGTGCTGCAGTTGGCTAGTGTACTGTATTGAGCTTTTTCCCTGTGTTTTTGTCCGTTGCAAATAAGGTGTTTTAGCATGGAGCCGTACTAAGCACTGCATTGCTGCACCATGCAGGACTGCTGCAAGATACTGGGATCACTGATATCAGAAGGGTCTTTAAGACCTAACAAATATGACTATGACCTGGTGATGGTCCACTTATGGGTGAATTACTTGGGATGTAAAACCATAAGGGATATGTAAAGAGACATGTCAGAAAACCCTATGTGCATGCCACAAGTGTGCCGAGACTCTGGTCATGAGTGGAATCCTTTAAGAATGATGCCTAGATACAAAGTAAAGATAATTGTCTTAAACGATTGCCTAAAGAGTTGGTATCATTCCAGGGAATCCAGTATGTGTCTGCATGGGATGAGATGGTGGACAGTCCAACTTGCTTTGCTTAGGATGGCTTCTTCATCTTGTTCCAAGGCTTCTGCATACTGACTAAAAGCCTTTGCTACCCCTGTAGTGCCTTTCTAGACAGAGTCCAGCTAATGGGCATCCCAATTTAACTAACATATCAAATGTAAAATAGGTGTTTAAAGTGGTTCTGCTCAGGTCATCTAAAATCTAATGACAATTCAGATCCTTCTGTAGCTATGTTAGGAAGCTAAAAATAATGTCCAGTATTGCTCTGAACTTATTCATAATGGCACCATCTGCTCTGGAATTCATTACACATTTCAGCATAGTAGCAAACAAATTCCATGTGAATTTTAATACAGTGAAGGACTGTCAGAAGCCCACTTATCCCTTAATTTCTCCAACCTGATAATCACTAAAGAACACGCACTGAAGGTGCTCTCCAACACTAAAAATACTTCCTCCATGGCCTCTGATAATTGGGTGTTTAATAAGCAGAACTAAGCAAGCCCTGGCAGAGAAATTCCTTAAACAAGAGTTTAGCCACTGGCTTTATCCCTAAGGTTTGAGACACTGCAGGGGCTACCCCATTACTAACCAGGGAGTTATGGATCCATCAGACTGACAAGTCTTGTTTGCAAAGATGTGAAACATATTATAAATGGGGGGTGGGGGGTGAGGATAATGCAATATATTATAACTGCCCTAATAAACTATGATAACATTTCATGTGGTAGATCTTGTTTAATGAATCTGGTTAACTTTGAAAGGTTCTCACAGGCTTTTCACAGTGGACAAGCTGTCTGCAAAGAGTACAGTGATGTGGCCAAGGTGTTTGACAACTTCCCCCATGCTAGCACAGCCAGTAGGCATAATGCATTACAAATAGAGCTGTGTATGGTAATATTAATAGGAAACTGGCTGAAAGACAGAAGCCACATGCCTCATAGGAGGATATGAACATGATCAGTGGTGTCCCACAGGGCTCCATGCTGGGACCTCTCTTGTTTGACATTTACTTTTCTGATCAGCAGACCCCAAACCAAGACCTCTAACTCAAGTTTGCAAGCAGTTGTAAACTCAGTCTTTGTCAAGTCCCCCTCTAATGGCCAAGCCCTTCAACAAGACATTACACTCATAAATAGCTGGTGTACTAAAACTGAGCTATAATTAAATGCCAAAATGCTTAGTGTTTTCACATTTGGTAGACAATCTCTCCCCCCAGCAAACAACATCCCACTTCAAAATGAAAATGTTAATGACCTTGGAACTCTGGTTGATAATTCTCTTGCCTTTGATCATGATGTAACAGCAATACTCCAAAATGCCCTTCTACTTAACACAGCTAATTACCAATGTAATATCATCCAGATCTGAAGAGGTCATTACCCCTTGTATTCAACATTGTTGAGGCCAGTTGTTGAATACAATACCTCCTTTGGGTTGTACCACATTAGATTTGTATAGCAACTAGAAGAACCACTGAAGTTCCTAACCAAGATCACCAGCTTCAAGGTGTAAAGTAGCTGAAAAGACTGGAAGCACTATCCCTTTCTTCAGTGTCTTGTACACTCCTACGGGGAGATTAAGAAGCCAGTGATCCTGAATCTCTTGTCTCAACAAATCAGAAAGTCCCACAGATAGAATGATCAATTATCAAAATTTTTATCAGCAAGTAGAACATGGTAGAATAGGTACATTCTCCACCTCTGGAATAGACTATCATTGCAAACTAAGCAGTGTTGATGCATTTTCTTCCTTCAGACAAAAACTGGATGATTAGATGGGCGCTCACAAATTCACCCTTGGCTTGACTAAGCCTAACCCTCCTTAAAAAAGGAGGTACAGTTTAAGTGTGGGTGCTGGCAATGTGAAAATAGTTACAAGACTCAGTTGTCTTTTCTTATGATCTTGTAAACGGATGCAAGTGCTTTGACCTGCAGCTGTTGTGCACTTATTTCCATCGATTCTCAAATTTCACAGTTTTAGTAAATAAATGCCTTCAATTTGCACAGACTGGTGCTAGCCAAGCCATATCTTTTATATTTTAACCTGTGTACATCATCACAAATGATTTCCTTTTAACATACAGTTCTTCTGCCTATTCTGTGTATCTTGCTATAATTAGTCTATGCATCCCAGCTCTAAAACAATGTCCCTTATTTACTCCTCCTGTCCTGCTGTAAAAAAAAAAAAAAAAAAAATAATAACTTACTCCGCTGCCCATGGTTTGCTCTGTTTAACCCACCAGACACTGGACAAGTTAGGAAGGCTACCTGCCTGCCTGTTTCCCCTCTTTTCCCAGCTGCCTCATACTCCCGCATAATGAAATCTTACTCCGTATAAAGAATTATGTCTGACTGGTGTAAATGCATAACTAGAGTCTTTTGTCTCACAAATGAACATGGCCTGTGACCAGCACACACTATACCTCAAGTCAAATTAAAGTCAGACTAAATTGACTTATGCTGAGACTATTAAAAAAAAAATCCCTAGCAAAAACAAAAAACGTGAGGACTTTGTGAAAATTACTCTCTCTCCCTCCCTCCAAGTCACTTGAACTCTTACCATAATAGTAACAACAATGTTTTAGTGATAGGGTGCTTTTTCCACTCACAAGGCTGGACAAAGAGGGGGAATAGGATGAGATGTCTTTCTTGCTCCAAGATATCTGATATCACAAGAGCCCGAAGAACCTTTTCTGTTGACAAATATGATTATGACATGGTAATTGCCCATGTGAGGGTGATTGATGTAAAGTACAATACTATGAGAGACATGTTGAGACATGCCTTCATCTGTCACATGCATGGAAAATGTATGCAAGACACTGGTCTTGAGTGAATCTTTCCCTTCACTTCAGAAGATTCTTTGGTACAAAGAAAACGTAATTGAGTACAACAGTTGGCTAAATAGATAGTGTCATTCCAGGGGAGATCCAGTATGTGCCAGCAAGGGATGAGATGATCAAAAGTCATTCTTTCTTTCCTAAGGATAGCCTGCCTCTCTTGTTCCAAGGCTAATGTTTTTGCTGCCCACATAGTGCTTTTTTAGGCAGAGTCCAGTTAATGAACATTCTATAGGTTTATAGGAGGTTACTAGGCTAATGGTCCAGTGACTCTTACAAGCCTAGCCAAGTTTAACCCTTGTTCCCGAAGAGTCTAGAGGTGTGGTCTGTGTTATAAGCAGAGCTAAATCAGTACCAAATGTCCCTATCCAAGAGGGACATGAGTGAAACCCCTGGGGTGAATTTGCAGTTTCCCATCCAATTGTCCAAGTTACACTTAAAAAGGGTTAACTAGGGGTTCTGTTTAACCTGTATTGAAAGTTTATTCCAGAGATGAGGTAACCTCTGGGAGATGCATCTGAATCTCCAGCAAATCCTGTTGATGTTGCATGGTAGGTTAAGCTCCCTAGAGCAAGTGAATTGTGTACCATTTGACTTACAAATGTGCAACATTTCCATTAAGGCAAGATCAGAGGCTGCTCTGTATGCAAGGCACAGGTCACCTTTGAAGAGTCTGTACGATGCAGAGTATAGTGACAGTGATTTCAGTTTGTCCACATAAGACATGTGCTGAAGACCCTGACTTTTCTTTGTGAGGAACCTTTGAGGTCTCTCCAGTTGCTGCAGGTGGCTGTTTAGGTATATACCAAAGGGTGCATTGTACTCTATTATTGACCTGATGAGAGAAGAGCACAGGGGGTTATAACCTCTCTTGTTCTGGAAGCTATGCCTTTGCTTATGAGGTGAGCAATGCAGAAGGCCTTTACCACCGTGGAGACATTGTGATCAAAAGTAAGGTTCTTATCAAACCATGTGCCCAAATCTCTCACCACGGATTTAGAGCTTAGGGTGTTATTAATATGGTAATCTGCAGGGACATTACCTTTGCCAAAGGGGACAATAATGCATTTTTTTGCATTGAGTTTAAGACCATGACTGTGGAACCAGTCATTGGTTTGTGTAAGTCCTCCTTGTAGAATGTTGACATCATTTGGGGACTCAATGACTGCTCCCAGATTGCAGTCATCAGCAAACTGTCAGCCACAGACTTTTTGTTTTTGCCTGTACTTCTGAGAAGTAGATTTAAAACAATAGAGGTCCAGCACCGATCCCTGTGGAACACCACTGGTAATAGGTCTGCTGATGGAGGTGGAGTCCCCTATTTTGACTGTATGTGTTCTGTCAGTAAGCCAGTTTGCAACCCACCTGACAGTATATGGTTGACCCCCAGCTGGGTGAGTTTTTCAATGATTCCCCAGTGGGGGATTGTGTCAAAGGCCTTGGCCAAGTGTAGGTAGGCCATATGCACAGATCTGCCTTTGTCCGGGGCTTTGGTGAGGGTCTTTAAGAAGGTCACCAGGTTCAGCAGGCAGGATTTCCCTTTAACAAAACCAGACTGGGTTGGGTCAAGTGTTTGAAGTCTCCTATATCCGTGTTGATAAGGTCTGTGATGATTCTCTCCATGGCTTTGCAGATAAGGCTAATTAGGCTAATAGGTCACTAGTTCCCAGGGTCTGTGGGTGCACCCCCCCTTCCTTGTGCAAGGGGATGACGGTAGCTGTGCTCCATTCAGCAAAGAATAACACCAGTGCTTAGGCTGTGGTTGAAAAAGAGTACTCAGTGGTGTTGCTAACTCCTGTTTTAAACCATTGAGAATGCAGCATGGGATGTTATCAGGTCCCATAGAGACTGTTTTTGGCCTTCGAGAGCAGTTGAGACTTGCTCTTTAGAACTACTAAGTGGAGAATAGGTGGTAGGAATGTTTTGAGGTATATGTGATGGGGATAGGGGGAAGAAGTTTTCACTGAACCTGTCCACTAGCAGGTTGGCTATTTCCACTGGTTCAGTATATGTGGTACCATTCACTACCAGTTCAGAGCAAGTATAAATTCTAATTTAATAAACACACACAGCCCAGAAGTCTCAACAATAAATTGCCTGTTGTTGAGGCAGGCCTTCATTTGGAAAACACCCATGTTTATATCATTAGCCAAACCTAGTTTCAGTGTAAAATAAAAACACTCCCTCACATGGTACTCTGGTTAAACAAGTTTGCAGATGATGGTAAACAGGGTGCCATACTTGAATCTCCTGATATGTAGAAGCTGCAAAGTAAATTATGCAGGTAAATAGCCAGTGTTCTGAAAACAGAATAAAGCTAAATGTTAAAAAATGCAGTATTTGGCAAATAAATCCTGACCCAATTTATAGTGTATATAAAAAAAAACACAAAATGTGAGAGACCATGGAACATGGACAAAACCTCTAAACAGCCTTCTCCAGCCACAACTTCTGTCTCTGAACCTCCACAGAAGTTACCAAAATCGGAGTTGGTCTCTGTCTCTTCGGCTCCACAGTCTTCAGGGCGGTTTGAGATTTTGGACACGGACCCTGTAGTATCAGCACCAAGTGTTTCAGTGCCGATCACTAGCAGTCCTCTTCAGAGCCCGTCTACAGACATGCCACCGGTCTCCCCTACTCTAAAATCGTCTATATTGCAGAGAACAAGGTCTCCCACACTGTTCTTCAGATCCTCCAGGAGCTTATCTGAAGAAGACATTGAGAGAGTGATGCTCAGATTTCTCAAGTCATCGGCCTTGCCAAAATTTTTATTCGCTCCGACCCATTCGGTCTTGGAGCTGACTCCTGCTACCGATCCTGCTTTCTTTCCTCCTCCAACCCAGATTGGGCCTTTGGAGCCAATATTAACGTTAGCGACTATAGTGGTGTCCTCGGCTCCAGCACCCCATGTGGTTGTCTCTGAGCCGAGTTCTGCTCCTATACTCGGCGCCGTCCGAAGTGTCTAGGGTCCGAAGCTCTTCGGTTGTCCCCGAGGGGGACACTTGGAACTGAACCTCTTCGGTGCCGAGTCTTCCTTGTGGTGCATCGGCCCGAGTGAGCTCAGACCCTACATTGTTCTCTGAGCCGATTCTTTTGAAGCCATCAGCACCTACACTCTCTTCGGACCCGGGGTGTTGTTTGGGGCTGGAGGGAATCTGTCTTCATGAGGATGAGGATCATGTTGGATAGTTCATCTGTCCCACGTAGAAGTACTGATGCTATACTCCCTCAAGTGCCGACTACAGTCTCAGCATCCTCTCTCCCCTGGGATGGCAGAGACCCACAGCCTCAGGACCCCCATTTGGGTGGCCCCCGATCTTCCGAGACCTCCCCAAAGGACTCCGCTGAGGAGCCCCCTCGGAAGAGATCATGTAAGAGGAAGCATGTAGACTCCCCTAATGAGTCTGTCACATCTGACACTGACCTCGAAGAGTCTTAGGGGGTCCCCTAAGTCATCCTCTGAAGATGTCTCCCTTGCAGACATTTTGGAGACCCTCAGGCAGAGAGGCGGCTGGCCCACTGTTACCCCGTCTGATGAGGAAGTCACTGTACCTGAAGGCTTTCGGGTCTCAACCCTCAGCTTCATGGGTGTCTCCTCCATTTGATGAATTACTGGATCTTGTGAGTCAGAAAGCATGGCAGACTCCTGATGCCGTGGAACCGGTCCCCAGGAGGCTGAATAAATTTCTTTCCGCCCCTAAAGACAAAGAATTTTTATCCAAGGGCTTACCTGCTGATGCCATGGTGGTGGCCACTAAGAAGGAGCTGGCAGAGACGACTTCTATCCTTCTGCCCAATAAGGAATCCTGAACGATGGATAGGTAAGGGAAACGTATCTTCTCTTCAGCGGGTTTTACACTCCGATCGCTAAACTATCTATCACATTTTACGAGACTTCAGAGAGATCTCCTAAAGGAGTTAGGAGATGCTCTTCAGGGTACCTCTACTGAAGCAGTCCCATCTACAGTGTCTGCTCAGTTGGCTACTCTCACATCCATTGTTAACTCCTCCATGTGGCTGATCTCGTGTGCAGCTGATGGTGCGAGTAGGGCGGCGGGTTCAGAAGTCTCCTTAAGGAGACATTCAAGTCTATATTCACCAATGCCCCCATAGATGGATCCAAGGTGAAAGATACACTCACCAGGTGTGAACAGGAAGGAAAGACTCTCTCTGCTGTGGGAGTCCATTTTACCGTTCCTTCTAGACCTTACCCTAAAGGTCAGAAGAGTGGTAAAATGTGGTTGAAGAAATCACAGAGACCTTTCCAGGATACACAGGGTGATTCCTCCTTCAGAGGCAGGGGAGGAGGAAATAATGGTAGACATCGCCCTAGAGGCAGGGGAGGCCCACAAAGTCAGGGAGGTCACGATTCCTTTCGTGACCATCCCTATCAGCATTCCTGATGTGGAACCCGACTGTGCTTCTCTGGAGCCGGTTGGGGGTCGCCTATCCTTGTACCCAGAAGCCTGGCTAAATCTCATTCGAGACAAGTGGGGGTACAAGACATTATCACCAGAGGTTACTCTATAACCTTTTCCCTTCCACCACGCCCTCCCAAAAGGATCCCAAATGTACCACCCAATCACAGGGATCAAGCGGCTATATAGATAGAAAAGCTGCTATTAAAAAGAGTCATCCAAAAGGTCCCAGCAGACCAGACAGGATTCGGAACATAATCCAGGTTCTTTTTAATTCCAGAACTAACAGGAGACTGGAGACCCATCTTAGACCTCAGCAGGTTAAATGAGTATGCAAAGAAGTCCAAGTTCCGAATGGTCACTCTACAATACATACTCCCTCTGTTAGGGAAAGACAGTTGGATGTGCTCAATAGATCTCCAGGATGCCTACTACCACATAATGATGGACAAAGCATCAAGGAGTTACCTACGCTTCTGCCTGGGAGCCAATCATTACCAATTTAGGGTGCTGCCCTTTGGTTTCACCACAGCCCCCCCCCCCCAGGTGTTCACTAAGTGCATGGCAGTAGTGACGGCTCATTTGAGGCGTCAATGAATCCAAGTCTTTCCATACCTGGATGATTGGCTCCTGACCCCCACCACCACGCATCGTCTAGTTCAATTGAGAAGATTCCACAATCAAGCTCTGTTCCCAGTTGGGAATCTCTCTAAACTGGGAAAAATTCCCAACTTTGCCCTCTCAATCTATAACATTTATAAGAGCAAACATAGACACGGTTTCTATGATAGCCAGACTACCTACAGACAGAATACAGAATTTTGTGCAGCAAATTTACAGGATACTTCCCCTTCGAAGAGTCAAAGCGAAGGTGGTGTTGCAGCTTTTTGGAACTATGGTGTCGACCATAACCCTGGTACCTTTAGCAAGACTACATATGAGGATACTCCAATGGCTCCTGTCATCCCAGTGGTCCTTTCAGCAGTTGCCTCTGCATCACCAGATGCTGATCACAGATTCTTGCAAAAAGGATGTACGCTGGTGGATTCAGCCAGGTTATCTTACCACAGGGACTCCCTTTGTACCGCACCAACCCATTGCCACTGTGACCACGGATGCCTCTCAGATAGGGTGGGGGGCATTATCTAGGCAGGACTGTCCAAGGCACATGGCAAGATCAGGAGAGCCCATCTGCATATCAATGTCCTAGAGATGAGAGTGGTGCTTCTAGTGTTGCAAGCACTTCACAACTTTCTCTCTTTAGGGACGATAGCTATCCAGACCGTCAACATGTTGGTGTTTTGGTATCTAAACAAACAAGGGGGGGGACCAGATCATACCCTTTATGTCGAGAGGCCCTGCGAGTTTGGAATTGGGCGATTTCTTCCCAAAGCTTTCTCATTGCAATGCATATCCCGGGGACTTCCATCGTGATAGCGGACAAGCTAAGCAGGGCAATATTGTTACCTCATGAATGGTCCTTAAACCAGAAAGTAGCCTATCTGATCTTCCACAAGTGGGGACAACCCTGCTGCGATCTCTTTGCCAGCCCCATCAACACCAAATTCCAGCACCTTTTTCTCCCTCATCCCCCCTCTGGGAGAGTCTTCAAGAGATGCACTCATCCACGATTGGCCCCCGAGACTCCTTTATGCTTTTCCTCTTTTCCACTCATTCCCAAGGTCATACAGAAAGCAATGTTGTTGGGAAGCAAGATGATCCTCATCACTCCTTACTGGCCTCGTCAGATTTGGTTCCCTTTTCTCGAGCCTCACCTGTTAGAGTATCCATGGACTCTGGACCCAGTGCCAGACCTCTTGACATACATGTCAGGTTCTCTTCACCCCAGTCTCCACACTCAAACAGACAGCATGGATGCTCCAGTTCCGTCACTAGTCAGGCTTCATGGCCTATCTCCAGCTGTAACCCATATTATTACTTCTCACAAGCCTTCGACTAGAAAATTGTATCACAGTAAATGAAAGAGATTTTCTATATGGGCACACAACAGAGAAGTTGATCCGTTTACAGCTCCCATTACTGCATTTACAGCTTCCATTACTGTTGTTTTAGAGTTCCTTTCAAAACTCTTTCACCAGGCTTCAGCGGCTGCTGCACTCCGAGTTCATATAGCAGCAATATCCAATTTTCATGCGGGGATTAATGATTCCAGTCTTATGTCTCACAAACTGTGCAAATCTTTTCTTAGGGGTTCCATGATGTTAAGACCTCCTGTTCAAGACCCCATTCCTCCCTGGTATCTGAATCTAGTCCTGTCTAGACTTACTTTGCCACCCTTTGAACCAGCCCATAGTTGTCCGTTGAAATTCCTGTCTTGGAAGACTCTTTCTGGTGGCAATAACCTCAGCTAGACGAGTTTTTGAACTACAAGCCCTATCAGTTAAACCTCCATATTTATTCACAAAGACAGGGTTTCTCTCCGGACCAATCCTTTTATTCCTAAAGTCTGTTCTCAGTTTCACTTAAACCAAACAATTGAATTGCCAGTGTTCTTCCCTAATCACACCAATAAACCAGAGTATACATTCTATCAACTGGATGTGCATAGACAACTGCGTTTCTATATCTACAGGACCAAAGGATTTAGAAAATCAGAGCAGCTGTTCGTTTCTTTTGCTGAGGCAAGAATGGGCTTGCCAGTTTCTAAGGTCACACTACCAAACTGGATCTCTAGTTGTACTTCCTTTATTTACACTTCTCAGGGAAAGGAGTTACTCTTTAAAGTCAAAGCGCATTCTACCAGGTCCTCTTCTACTTTTGCTGCCTTCCAAGCCAGGACACCTGTTGATAATATATGTGCAGCAGCAACATGGGCTACCCCTCATACCTTCATTTCCCATTATAAATTGGATTCTACTTCCAGGGGTAGAGCCTTGTTTGGTTCTATGGTACTCAGGAGTATTTTCCAGTGAGCCACCCATTCAAGATGCTAGGGACGCTGTCCCACATGTAATAATGGAGGCGAGATAGGACTACATAACATAAAGAAGTTATATACTCACCATAACGATCCATATATGTAGTCCATCTCGCTGAACATTATTACGAACCCACCCACCAGCCCCCTTTCTGGGGGATCTGGAAACAGTTTTTTTCCTCTTTTACAGTGGTTTATACCATAAAGGGCACTTTTATTACAGTTTATTCTTCCAGACCTTTGTCCTTTTCCTGTCTTATCCTGATAGACTAGTAGCAAACAAGATCTGCAGAATGTGCTCATGCACCATGGGATACCTCCTCGCCACAAGCCAGCCAGAAGTTTTCAGGCTTTCTAAGCGGCCGAGTCGGAGCAGAGGATCGGCTTCGAACCCACACGTAATAATGTTTGGCGAGATGGACTACATACATGGGAAATTATGGTGAGTACATAACTTCTTTTATCACTAAAGAACATGTGCCGAATACAACGAATAAGCCGTTTCTTTCATGAGGCCTAATAATATGCCTGGATGTTTGCTATGTTGTGCCAAGCCCACCCTTGCTGATCCAGTTTACAAACTATTTAACTTGTGCTTAGCTACAGGTTTTGTCCCTTAAGAGTGGCACGTTGCAGTTATGCTGTCCATACAGAAGAGTGGCCACACTACCCACCCAGGAAATTATAGACCTATCGGTCTCTTTTTTCTAAGCCATAAACGTATTGTAAATGATATCACAGACTGTGATACCAAAAGCCTTGTTAAACTTAACCCTTAACAGTTTGGCTTTGCCAAGGGAAGATCCTGCCTATTAAATGTGGTTAGCACTTTTTTTGCCCCTCACCCCACTGAAATTGTGTGCGTGTATGTATGTGTGTGTGTATGTGTGTATATATATATATATATATATATATATATATATATATATATATGTATATATAAATGGGTCTATATCATTTCATTGAAAACATTTCATTGAAGCTTAATTCACTGACACGTTCACTGAAAGCTCACGTCACTGAAAACCCAATTCGCTGAAAGCTCACTTCACTGAAAGCCCATTTCACTGAAACTGATTTCGTTGAAAGGTATATATGGCCTATTCCCCACTATTGTGCAATCCTGGAGTTAGTATATAAAGTAAGGGGGGTGTGGGAGGGGTGAAGCCCCCCACAAAAATTGGTTATATTTTGTCTTCTGGAAGAATTTATTCATTACACTTGTAAGTATCCATCTATATGCTTTAAAATATTTATAATATGTGGGGGGCTACGCCCCCCACCCTCCCCGTACTAATCACCAAAATAATGTTCTCCAGTTCTAAAGAAGTCCTTATTTCCTTATGCTCAGCGTTGATTAGGCCAGTTTTATATGACTAGAAAAAATAACACAAGAATTACTAACTGCGAAGATAACCAGACTGAAGACCCTGAGCTAACAGGAGACTCTGGTAACACTGTTTCTTTATTCAGTATCTTCAGACATTTGAGGGAAAGACTGTGCTTAGCTTACCTCACTATTGGAGCCTTGTATCTCTGCAAGTCTAATACCTCTAACACCGGAAACCAAAATCTAAATTTTCACCACAAGCTAAAAAAAAATGATAGAAATCCAAAAGTCCACGGTCTCCTTGCTCCAGCAAAAAGAGTTGCGAAACAACTAAAATCTTAACGCAATTTTATTATTAACAAGCGTTTTCGCCACACACAATGTAGTGGCTTCTTCAGAGAAATAACAACTGCCACAGTATAGTGCACGTATTTAAAAGATTAAAAAGGAAGTGATGTCATACAACATTAAGAAGTTTTAAAATTTAAAAATGTTTCTACTTAACAATTGTGAGCATAAAAAACCATAGAAACATTAAATAGAAGCTACATCATAAAATTAGAAAACAATATTAAATGCTCGATGAGCATAAGAAGATACAACCATAAAAATCACTTAACTACAATATGCAGTTTTCAACCACTAAGTATTATATAACAAAGTGGGGGGAGGGGGAGGAGGAGGGGGGGGGGTGTGTGGTATTAATCAAGAAACTAAATCAAACCCCCAAAAAACCTGCACTCATAATAACCCAACCAAATGTACATAAATGAACACCTTGATTAATGAGTTAAATAAACCCACTACCTCAAGTAACTCCTCATTTTCAATACTGCAGATATATTGCAGTTTTCGTTAAGACCGGGATGTCGAAAGGCATCCGTTCTAAACTGCCACTCCAGTTCACGAGTTTCAAGTAAAAGTGGGATAGGACCCCCCCGAATATTGGCTTGTACTTGATCGATGGCCATAAATGAAAAACTATGACCAGGATGACTAATAATATGTTTGGCTAGTGCGTTACTGTCGTTCTTCTTTTTAATCGCATACATATGTTCATAGATGCGATCTCGTATCCTGTGATCGGTCTTTCCTATGTAAAAAGAAGGACAACAGTCGCACAAAGCCACGTAGATAATTGATCTACTCTCACAATTCAGTGGGTATTGAATAGTATATTTTTTGTCACCTATGTTAAAAGTTTGGCCTGATCTAACCTTATGGCACCTGTTACAGAAGCCACAGGGGTACATACCCGTCAGTTTGTTAAAAACCGTACTAGAGAAGTCCCTTTGTAGGAGTTCTTTAAGGTTGCTATTCCTTTTAAATACAAATTTTGGAACTTGACCTAATTTCTCAGTAAGTATTGGACTACTCAAAATAAAATGCAAGTTCTTCCGTATTGTTGAAACAATTACATTAGAATCCAAACTGTAAGTGGTAATATAACTTAAAGAAAAGTCATATCCAGTGTTTGTACTCAAATTAACCTCTGGAAAGTTTAAATTACAGTTAGGAGAAGGTTCCGTCTCAAACGTGGAAATAGGGTCTATGATAGAATTGCCCTGGGATAGAATTGCCTTATAAAAGCCATTCATCCTCTTTATATCAACTTCCATAACCAACTCGTCAACCAGTTGTATCGGATAACCTCTGTTGAGAAACATACTAGACAACAGGTTGCACTCGTAGTGGAAATCTTCCAAAGTGCTGCACATTCTCGCCGCCCTAACCAACTGACCCTTAACAATAGACCTTTTTTGTTTAAAGGGGTGGTGGCTAGAGAAATGGAGGAAAGAATTGCAGTACGTTGGTTTTCTGTAAACTCTTGAAACAAAAGCATGACCACTGACATCCTTCAATAATTTCACGTCCAAATAATCAATGTCCGATATAGAAAACTTGTACGTGAAGTCAGTAGTACAATTCAATGTATCTACAAACAAATTGGCTTCAATACTATCCCCTCTAAAAAGGAGAAAGATGTCATCGAGAAATCTCGTATAGTATTGAACAAATCGCATCAATTCTGCTGAAGAAAAAAGAAAATGCTTTTCCCAATACCCCATAAAGAAGTTAGCCACGGAAGCTCCACAAGGGGAGCCCATAGCAACACCATGCTTCTGCAAGAAATACTTTTTATCAAAAGTAAAAAAGTTGGATGACAAGACAATATCCAAGATTTCAGTAACAAGGTCGATTTCTATTTTTGGGGCTCCAAAATCAGTAAGCAGAAGTGCTATCCACTCCAGTGCTTCTTGATGTGGAATGGAGGTGTACAAGTCTACCACATCGACAGTGAGAAAATTATCATCACTGTCGAATGGTAGGCTATTGACATTTTCCAAAAAGGACCAGGAGTCTTTGCATACCCCTGGAAGAAGTCCTACATATTTGGACAAAATTTTATCAACCAGCTTTGCACTGGGGTATGTCATAGAAGACCTTCCATCAATTAAGGCTCTCATAGGTGGATTGTTTGTCTTTATTTAAACAAAAAAGGTCTATTAAGGGTCAGTTGGTTAGGGCGGCGAGAATGTGCAGCAATTTGGAAGATTTCCACGACGAGTGCAACCTGTTGTCTAGTATGTTTCTCAACAGAGGTTATCCGATACAACTGGTTGACGAGTTGGTTATGGAAGTTGATATAAAGAGGATGAATGGCTTTTATAAGGCCATTCTATCCCAGGGCAATTCTATCATAGACCCTATTTCCACTTTTGACGCGGAACCTTCTCCTAACTGTAATTTAAACTTTCCAGAGGTTAATTTGAGTACAAACACTGGATATGACTTTTCTTTAAGTTATATTACCACTTACAGTTTGGATTCTAATGTAATTGTTTCAACAATACGGAAGAACTGGCATTTTATTTTGAGTAGTCCAATACTTGCTGAGAAATTAGGTCAGGTTCCAAAATTTGTATTTAAAAGGAATAGCAACCTTAAAGAACTCCTACAAAGGGACTTCTCTAGTAAGGTTTTTAACAAACGGACGGGTATGTACCCCTGTGGCTTCTGTAACAGGTGCCATAAAGTTAGATCAGGCCAAACTTTTAACATAGGTGACAAAAAATATACTATTCAATACCCACTGAATTGTGAGAGTAGATCAATTATCTATGTGGCTTTGTGCGACTGTTGTCCTTCTTTTTACATAGGAAAGACCGATCGCAGGATACGAGATCGTATCTATGAACATATGTATGCGATTAAAAAGAAGAACGACAGTAACACACTAGCCAAACATATTATTAGTCATCCTGGTCATAGTTTTTCATTTATGGCCATCGATCAAGTACAAGCCAATATTTGGGGGGGGGGGGGTCCTGTCCCACTTTTACTTGAAACTCGTGAACTGGAGTGGCAGTTTAGAACGGATGCCTTTCGACATCCCAATCTTAACGAAAACTGCAATATATCTGCAGTATTGAAAATGAGGAGTTACTTGAGGTAGTGGGTTTATTTAACTCATTAATCAAGGTGTTCATTTATGTACATGTGGTTGGGTTATTATGAGTGCAAGTTTTTGGGGGGTTTGATTTAGTTTCTTGATTAATACCACCCCCCCTCCCTCTCCCCCCCTCCTCCTCCCCCTCCCCCCACTTTGTTATATAATACTTAGTGGTTGAAAACTGCATATTGTAGTTAAGTGATTTTTATGGTTGTATCTTCTTATGCTCATCGAGCATTTAATATTGTTTTCTAATTTTATGATGTAGCTTCTATTTAATGTTTCTATGGTTTTTTATGCTCACAATTGTTAAGTAGAAACATTTTTAAATTTTAAAACTTCTTAATGTTGTATGACATCACTTCCTTTTTAATCTTTTAAATACGTGCACTATACTGTGGCAGTTGTTATTTCTCTGAAGAAGCCACTACATTGTGTGTGGCGAAAACGCTTGTTAATAATAAAATTGCGTTAAGATTTTAGTTGTTTCACAACTCTTTTTGCTGGAGCAAGGAGACCGTGGACTTTTGGATTTCTATTGGTTTCACATTTGTGCTTTTCTAAAAAAAAAATGAGATTGGGCAAGAGGTTTATCACACAGTGCCTCCCCTACCTTTGGAGCAGACATCCTCTGCAGGTTAAAGAATATGATTCACTAGCATCCTTCAGACAGAACCGGTGTGATTTGATGGGTCCCCTCAAATTCGCACCAGCATTGACTGGCTCTAGATCCTCCTTGAGAACGAGGGTACAGTCTGGCAGTGGGTAATATCAAGGCATATGTGGTCCTAAGATTAAATTGTTTATGAATTCATGAATAAAATAAGGAATTGTGTTACTCAATGTTATCCAGTGAAAAGAGAGGCTCACACAAATCATCCTTTCTTTGCAGGACACACACTCTGCCTTTGTTTTCAAGAGGGAGGCATAAACCTTAAAAATAAAATGAAAATTTTCATGTTTCACTGTTGCAGTCCTAACCAATGGGTTATCCGGCTCCCAGTAGCCCTCGATCAGCCAGAATACTAAAGGTAAGTAAAATATGACATCGGCTGTCTGTTGTAAAGGATGTCAGGACGTCCGATACAAAAGGAGGCAGCCGACGTCACTTCCTCAGTCTTCTTTGCCACGGAGCCCAAAGCAGAAGCTTGTTTGCATGAGTGCAGGTCAGCTGTTTACCTTTTTGGCTTCCGACTACAAAGTTGAAGTCAACTACAGCTAAGTACCCCATTGGGGATCCTCTTTTCTTGCCTTGACGAATGTCAGAAAAAGTTAATAATTGTCTTACCCGTGGAAAGCAGATTCCCCATAGAGATTTTCGTTCCTATTGTATTATTTGTTTAAGCCTTGACCACGACGTTCCTAATTGTAATGTCTGTGGTTCCTTTAATCCGCGTACTATTTGTCGTCGGGCCAAGCTTTTAGCTAAGCATTTTGGAGTGTGGCCTAAGTTTGTCAGTATGGTGTCCGCTGGTCTTCAGGCTTCAGATATCCCTAAGAAGCTTAAGGATAAGAACAGCGACAGGCTTCAGAGGGTCATGTCGTCAGATAAGTTGGTCGTCATTCCTGCGGTAGCCAGTGAGGTGCATTTGTAGCCACTGCAGTCCAAGGATTTTCAACCGCAGGCCTCGGTTAAGACCATTTCGGAGTCCCCAGGACTCCAGCTTCCATTTTGTCTTCCAACCTTCCGCCTGTTGCTTCTTTAGCTGGATCTGGAGCCGCTAAGCTGGCTCCCATTTTAGAGGCCTCCATTCGTTCGGACAGCAGTCTCATACAGACTACCTCTGCCACGTCTTCGGCAGTTGCCAGCCCCCCCCCCCCCCAAGTCCTTTAGACTTGCAGGTAAATCTTGCAGTCATAAGCCTGTGAAGAAACAGGCTCTAGTTTCCTCTTGTTCCCTTCAATCTCAAATGGTTAATATGGCTAATGACCTTTTGACTCTTATTAGTGGTTCACAGCCTCCCCCTTCAGAAAGGGGGTAGGGTTGTCTCTCCTGAGGCTTTATCTTATTCAGGTTCTAATACGTCTAGCATTTCTGCTGATGAAGAGGAAGTTTCTCAAGTTTTTTCTCCTTTTGATGATTCAGATGCAGAGGAATCCATTCCTTCTGCTTCTCCTCCAGAGGATTTCTCTTTTGGTGATACTTTGAATACTCTCAGTGAGCATTTTAAATGGGAAAGTCAGGATTATCCCCAATCTAAGAAAAGGATTAGGGAGTTTTTGAATTTGCCGCAGCATAAGCCTTTGGCTATTCCTCCAGTGTTGGAGGTGGTTGATGATATTTTTCCTGGAAGATTCCTTGACTCCAAATTCGGTTCCTCTTGCTCCCAGGAAATCTGACAGGTACTATAGAGTCCCTGATTCTCATTTGTTTCTTTTTAGGAATCCGCTAGCTGACCCAGAGGTTATTTCTCAAGGGCCTAAAGGAGTTAAGGCCAATGTTACCAAAAATACTGTTCCTTCTGACGGAGTCTAGGAACCTGGATAGGTGGGGTAAAAAAGTTTATACTTCTGGCACTCTTGCTATTGGGTCTACCAATTGCCTTTTTCATATGCTTAAGTATCAGCAGCACACCTTGGAGGCTATTAAGTCAAAGATTGCAAATGTGCATCTTTTGGCAGAGAGTAAGGATATGCAGGATTTGTTGAATTCTGCTAGTCTTGTTAATAAACATTCATTACATTGTGGTTTTGACATTCTAGAAGCCTCCTGCAGGGCTACAGCTACTGGAGTTATCAGAAGGCATGCTTGGCTCTGTGAGCAGCCCCTTCCAGAGGCTGTCAAGTCTAAACTTTTAGATGTACCGTTACATAAGGACCGTCTTTTTGGCAGCAAAGCAGGGGAAGTGCTCAAAAAGATGGTGGATAAGGTCAATCTATGCAAACAGTTAAGGTTTTCTGCAAGTTCAACCTCCTCTCTTCAGCAGGAATTACCCTTCTAAGAGTTGGATGTTTCCCGATACCAGCAGACAGAAGCGTTCTCAGACTAGAGGTTACAAATCTTCTAGGAGGCAGGTGGCTACCCCTCAAAGGTCTAAGCATTGGCATGCTTCCACTTCCAAGGCTGGAAGTTCTAAGCCTGCATCTCAATCCAAACATTGTAAATGACTTTATCCAACTTCTGCCTGTTCCTGCATGCCCAGAGAATCCTTTAGGGAGAAGGTTGGCCTTTTTTGCAAAAGTCTGGGCCACCATCACAGATGACAAATGGGTACTCAGAACTGTATCCCTAGGACACAGGTTTTCTTTCCACACCTTTCCAATACCCAAAGGATTCCCGGACACTCCTCCAAACCAAAGGGCAGAAGTAGAAAAGCAAATTTTCTCATGTTATATCTGGGAGCAATAGAATCTGTTCCTGGGCTTCTATTCCAGACTTTTCTTAGTTCCAGAAAAAGAAGGCACCTGGCGTCCTATCCATTCTGAACTCTTTCTTGGTAATTCCAAAGTTCAAAATGCTCACTCTGCATCAGTTGCTACCAATGTTAGACAAGGACTCCTGGCTGGTAACTTTGGATCTCAAAGAAGCATATCTGCACATTCCTGTCAGGGAAAGTTGCAGGCAATACCTTTGTTTCAGAGTGGGCAAGCAACATTATCAATTATCTGCACTGCCCTTTGGCTTATCTACTGCTCCCAGAGTTTTCACAAAGTGCCTAGCTCCAGTCATTGCTTTTTGCAGGCTGACGAAAATTCAGATTTATCCATACTTGAACTGTCTAGTTCAAGCAAATTTTCAAGAACAGATGCTATTAAAGCATCTGGAATTTGTAAAGACTCTTCTCTCTTCCCTGGGTTACACTCTCAACGAGGAAAAATCAAAAATTGTGCCATCCAAGGAGATGATATTCCTGGGCGCGAGTCTGAACACAGCCACTCAGATGATATATCTCACCCAGGAGAAGCAGGCAGCTCTTTCAGTTTACTTCAAGGATTTGGCAAGCCTATCCCAGCTCCCTGCAAGCTCTGGGATACATGGTCTCTTGCATTCTCATGATTCCATATGCAAGACTGCTTATGAGGAAATTGCAGTGGTACCTCAAGAACCTTTGGTGTCAACACATACAGGACCTGGATAAGATTATTCCTCTGCTTCCATGTCTGCAGACAGAGTTTCTTTAGTGGGCGACAGCCTGTCTACAAAACAAAGGCATGCCTTTTCACCCACCTCCTGCCATTCAAGTTCTTACCACGGATGCATCGGACTACACCTGGGGAGCTCACCTAGATGGCAGATGCATACAGGGACGTTGGAACGCCCAGCAGATGCACCTACACATAAACCTAAAGGAGTTGATAGCAGTTCAGCAGACCTTACTAGCTTTCAAGCTTCTATCTCCAGGAACTCTGCTTGTCAGAACAGACAACACCACAGTCATGTGGTACATCAACAAACAGGGAGGGACTCATTCTTACCCCCTGTGCAGACAGAGCATTATTCTCTGGTCCATAGCAGCATCCGTGGGCCTGCATCTCCTAGCTCAGTTTCTTCCAGGGAGACTCAGTGTTTTGGCAGACCCTGGATCCTCACGAGTGGCAACTGAACAGAACAGTCTTTTACAGAATCATTCAATGTTTGGGCACTCCTCAGGTGGCTCTTTTCTCCTCCCCTGGCAACCACTTTTTTTGACCAGACAGCATCACAGCAAGGCCTTGGAGAGTGGATGCTCTGTCCTTCCCTTGGACTCTTCTGTCAGTTTATGCCTTCCCTCATCTTCCCAGAGTATTATTGAAGATCAGGATGAAAGACCAATGTCTGTTCTCATAGCTCCAGACTGGCCTAGTCAGCACTGGTATCCACTGCTTTGCAGTCTCTTCCAATTTCCTTCTTGGTGTCTTCCTCTGAAACCAGATCTTTTGGTTCAGGAAGGGGGGAAACATTCTACATCCTCATCTTTAGTCTCTCCATTTGGCAGCATGGCTCATTGTATGAATCAATCCATTTCTTCTTCCCTTTCCCAGCAGGTGGATAATGTACTTCAGGAGGCCTAGCACTAGGAAGTCTTACTCTGCCAAATGGGAAAGATTCTCTCATTGGATGCAGGCTAGAGAGGGGGATCTTTTCAGCCTACTCTTCCTCTGATCCTGGACTACTTGGCTGATTTGCTTCAGGGTGGTGGTCTTTCTTTTTCCTCTATCATGATCCATGCTTCAGCCATTTTTTTTGAGCAACCCATTTTCTCTCATGCCCTGATGAAAATGTTTCTCAGAGGTGCTTGCAACTTAAAACCTCCCAGAAGGGCACATACTCCAGCCTGGGATCTTAATTTTGTTCTAGAGAAACTCACTCTTCCTCCTTTTGAGCCAGCTGCCACTGCAGATTTAAAGTTTCCCTCTTGGAAGACTGCCTTCCTTTTGGCTATAACCTCAGCAAGGAGGGTTTCGGAGCTGCAGGCTTTGATGGCTGTGGAGTCTCTTCTTATTTTCTAGGCAGATCGTGCCTGTCTGAGAACCAATCCCTCTTTTTTGCCTAAGGTGGTTTCTAGCCTAACTCTTAATCAGTCCATACACCTTCCTACTTTGTTTCCTAATCCTCTTGATGTGCACAGACAGCTCAGGTTTTACGTGGACAGGACTGAAGACATTCGGAAATCAGCACAGTTATTGGTCAGTTTTGCCCCTGGAGCACAGGGAAAGCTATCTATAAGCAAACCATTTCTAAGTGGATTGCTCATTGTATTACTTTCTGTTATTCCTTTCATGACAAGGTTCCTCCTCAAGGGGTTAGGACCCACTCCACAAGAGCAGCTTCCACTTCTGCTGCCTTTTTAAGGGGTGTCCCTACTAAAGACATTTTAGAGGCTGCCACATGGTCTTCTGTTCAAGCATTATAATTTGCCTTTGTTTTCTAGAGCCATGGCAGTGTTTGCCACTGCTGTTTTGCAGGGCATTCTCTCCGATCCTTGATTCTGTTGGTACCTCCCCCTTTTTCTGTGGGCTTTGGTAATCAACCCATTGGTTAGGACTGCAACAGTGAAACACGATGAACATAGTGCAGTTGTGTACACTTACCATAAATGTAGATGGTCGAGTGTATTCACTGTTGCAGTCCTGGTTTCCCTCCCTCCTTCCCCCTTTTCTGGGTCCTCTCCTGTTCTCCTCTCCTAAGGTACAGGCTGAATCTGGTTTTATTTGCCAAAGTTTCTTTTGGCTTGAGCCTTGTTTTCTGGGGGCTCCTGACTGTTATGGCAAGAAAGACTGAGGAAGTGATGTCGGCTGCCTCCTTTTGCATCGGACGTCCTGACGTCCTTTACAACTGATGGCAGCCAATGTCATTTACTTATCTTTGGTATTCTGGCCGATCAAGGGATAACCCATTAGTTAGGACTGCAACAGTGAATACACTCTAACATCTACATTTATGGTAAGTGTACACAACTGTACTTTTTGCAGTATGGTACCCCTTCAGGCTGTTTTGGGGTGTAACAGATTAGAAGTAACCTTTTGCAGTGATGCAGGCACATTACACATGCTGGCAAGATTAAGATATCATGAAAAACTTTTTTCCTGGTTTTGGCTGTGATTGTTGTGTAAGAAGTGTATCACAGCAAATCAGATTTTTTTTATGTGCAGATGAAAACATCTTGCCATTAACATTGAAGATGCAATGTAAAAGTAAAATTAAGTGAATTATTCTGTGTTAGATCTGTTACAAAACATGGGTGAATGGATAACTGTGATTCAGACAGACAATTAAAAGTTTTTTTTTTTTGCTTTTTTACTTAGCAGTTTCACATTTGACACCTTACCCTATGCTGGCATCATAAGAAAGCATCTGATGATGTCAGTCTTCATGTAGTCCTTGACAATGGGTTCGGTTCAGCACCTCAGAACCACCTCTGCCGTTATTCCAGCTCGCATCTCCCAAAAACTCTCGAGCTCCGCTCTACCAATAATGCTTCTTGCCAAATTACCTCACATCTCTTTTGCCTTTTCATTGTCAGACTCATCATCTCCTTAGCTCTCAGGTGACAGCATTATCAGTTCTGTAAGTTTCTTCTTTTTCTAAATGACTATTTTTCTTCTACCCTCTCCTCTTTTTTGACTGTTTGGTATGCAGGCAACTTGTTTTATCTTGCCTTTAGGTAGTTCTTGCATACCATTGTTGGTACATGTCCTATTTACCATTTCAGGTATTCCTTGTGTACCATTGCTGGTACTTTGCTGATTCTGTACCTAATTTCCTTCCTTCTTTAAGTTAAAAAAAAAATAAAATAAAAAGGTAGTAGCGGTTTCTTTATAGTTTTCACTGTATAAGTATTTGTGTGTGAGTTTTTGTTATAGCAGACAAGCTAGTTAAAGGCGCCTCAGGCTTTAAGAGGTGTCTTAAGTGTGATAGAAAAATGCCCAATTCTAACGGGCATACTCCATGTATATTGTGTTGGGACTGTACAATTACAGGAAGTCTGCGCCATATTTCATAGTTTCAGCCATAGGGCACTAGACCATAAAAATAAACTCATTCTGAAGGATCTTTTGAAATCTGAGTTTGAAGAGTCCTTAGGATCCAGAACAGAGACTAGTTCGCCTTCTAATTCCTCCTCTTCTTTCAGTAAGAAGGAGAAGTCAAAACAGAGACTGCATTCAGTTCAGATGGCTTCCTCGGAACCACCAGCTAAAATTTCTGAATCTGCTATGGTCTCAACAGTATCTTCGGAACCAGCAAGTCAGGAATCTCAACCCTCAGTGCCAGCTTCTGCATCAACTTCCTCTGCGCTGACCACAGCTATAGATTCCTTCTCCATGACACCAAAGGCCCAGGAACTGAAGGAGTTTTCCTTTAAACAGCTGCCATGTACCTGATATTCTCCTTCTATAGATCTCTGCAGATTGTCCTCCAAGTACTTTCTTGGAGAGGCACCCTCGTCTAACCAATCCACCAAGTCTAACTGAATCAGATATGAGGATGGTGGACCAGCCCCTTGTGGTGAGGGGATTGTCTTCAATATCGGTTCCTAGCACCTTTGCCGCTGGAACCCTGTCCACCTGCACCCCGATCCTTCTTGTTCCTCCAACTCCCACTGAGATTTCAGAGTCCCTTGTGTCGATAGTCCTGGCTTCAACTGTTACAGTGCCAGTTAGAGCTATTTCTCCAGCACCAATTACTACCCTGAGTGCTTCGGGTGTGTCGGACCCGAAGATCTCCTGGGGCTGTAGCTTTATTGTGGGTTCTGATGGGATGGTTTCATCTTCAGCCTTTTTGGAGCTATCCATGCCCCTCACTGCTTCTGCATTTGTAAGCTCATCCCCGGCTTCGGGCTCAAAAGGAGCTTCCTTGTTATGGGGTGGGACCACGGTTCCGAAGGAGTCCATTTCAGTTCTGGGCTCCCATCCCTCTACGGGAGGAGCTGCCTTCCAGGCCGTGGAGAGAGCATTATCTATTGCAGGCAGTTGTTGCCTACCCCTTTCAAACCAGATATCTGGCCTTTCCCCTCGACCGGAGCTTCCTCCAGCCTCTTCCCTGGGACAGAGGGCACAGAAGGCTCAGGATCTAACCACAGTGGTTATGTCCTTCTCTAGCACCTCTCTGGAGCATCCCAGCAAAGATGATCCTGCGAAGAGAAGATGCAAGAGGAAGCACTTGGATTCCCCTGACGTCATTCACTGTAGATACCAATTTTGATGAAGGGGAAGTTTCCTCCATGTCTCCCCCTGATATGATGTTTCCTTCAGGGACATCCTAGAGATCCTGAAACAGAGGAGTGGCTGGACTTCCCTCCATCCTTCCTCAGAGGAATCAGTATATCTTGAGGCTTTTTGTGTCCAACTGATTGCTCAGCAGGCATGGAAGTTGCCTGATTCTATCGAGCTGATCCCTAAGAGACCAGACCACATATTGTCATCTCAGGATCAACAGCACTGGGCTAAAGGAATTCCAGTAGACACCGTGGAGGTAGCAGCTGCCACTAAGAAGAAACTTGAAAGTTCCACTATCCATCCTCCCAATAAGGAATCTAGGACTATGGATAGACTTGGGAAGCATGTATATGCTTGATCGACCTTTGCCCTTGGGTCCTTGAATTGCATGGAACATTTTACCAGATTGCAGAAGGATCTGATTAAAGAACTGTCAGATACTCTGACAGGAGCAGTAGGTGAAGGCATTCAAGACAAAGTAACTTCTCAGCTCACCACCCTCGAATCGATCTCCATCTTGTCCATGAGGCTAATTGCTCATGCGGCTGAAGGGACGACAAGAGGTATGGATTCAGGCGTAGCCAACAGGACACATGCCTGGATGCATTTATGTGACTTCGCAGAGCCATTTAAGTCTTCTTTTGTCAATGCTCCATTTGACAGAACATCCCTGTTTGGTCCTAAAGTGAGAGAGACTCTAGCCAGATGTGAGGAAAGGTGGAAAGAGACTGCTGTAAGGCGTACACCTTTCCACTCCCCAGCATAGTTATTCCAGGAACCAGCAGAGTGGGAGGCTATGGTTCAAAAAGTCCAAAGGGCCTTTCCAAGACTCACATGGCAATTGCTTCTCCCAGGGCAGAGGGGCAAGTAATAATGGAAAATGCCAAGGAAGAGGCAGACCTGGCCTGCAGAATCAGGGTTCCAGAGGTTCTTTCTGTGGGAACTCCTATCAGCATTCCTGAAAGGAGGCCCCGATTGCCATCCTCTGGAGGCAGTCGGGGGGGGGGGTTATCCTTGTACCAGCATGCCTGGCTAAGTATATCAAGGGACCTTTGGGTGCAGAGGATTATAACCAGAGAATACAATATCCCCTTTTTAGTGCAACTAAAGAATACAACCAAAATTCCAGACATTCCACCCAGTCACAGAGAAGCAGCGGTCTTAGAAATTCAAAAAATGTTCAACAAGAGAGTCATCCAAACAGTCCCACCAGACCAGATAGAATACGGGATTTACTTAAGGTTCTCTTTCATGCCAAAGGAGGCAGGGGACTGGAGACCAAACTAAGATCTGTGCAGGGTGAACAAATCAGTTTGGCAAAGCAAATTTTGGATGGTTACGGTACAGTCTATTCTTTCCCTTTTAGGAAAAGACGATTGGATGTGGTCTATAGATCTTCAGGATGGGTATTACCATATAAAGATAGACAAGTGGTCCAGAAGATTTCTGTGCTTCTTGCTGGGAGCCAGTCACTATCAATTCAGAGCACTGCTCTTTTGTCTCATCACAGCCCCCAGGGTGTTCACCAAATGCATAGCAGTGGTTGTAGCTCATCTCAGACTGCAAGAATTCCCGGTGTTTCCATGTCTAGATGACTGCCTCCTTACCGCTCCCCCCAGGCGTCTTCCCAAGGAGGCCCAAGACTACACTGTTCAGCTCTGCTCCAGTTTAAGCATTACCGTAAACTACAAAAAGTGAAAGTTGCAACCATGTCAGCAATTTAAAGTTCATCGGAGAAAATATAAACAATCACGAGTGTCGCATCCCTGCCCATAGAAAGACTACAAAGGATAAAAATCTCGAGTCAGCTAGATGTTTGCAACAGCAAAGTACCAGTAAGGCAGCTCCTTTAAACCCTAGGGTCAATGTCACCTTTGATCACCCTAGTCCCATTAGCGAGATATCACATGCGAATCCTTCAGTGGCTTCTAGCGTCACAGTTGTCCATGTTAGACCAGCCAATGTCTCACTTGATCACCATTAAAAAAAAAGCGATGCAAACAAGATTTACAATGGTGGCTTCACTTCTATGAGATCTTGATGGGTCAGTCCTTCTATCCCTCTCAGCCCCAATCCATAGTGGCCACGGATGCATCCCAGGTGGGGTGGGGGAGCATTATTTGGAAAAAACAGCCCAAGGCACTTGGTCCTGTTTGGAGGTCAGTCTGCATATCCATGTTCTAGCGATGTGTATTGCTGTTAGCATTGCAAGCATTCCACCCAGACCTTCCCTTGGAAGAGATTGCAGTTCAGACAGACATGGCAGTAGTCTGGTACAACAACAAACAAGGGGGAACCAAGTCCTTCCCCTTTGTCGAGAAGCCCTAAGACTTTGGCAATGGGCAATTTCATCCGACTGCTTTCTTATTGCAATGCATATCCTGGGGAAATCCAGCATGATTGCAGACAGATTGAGCAGATGTATTCTAATGCCTCATGATTGGTCTCTCAACCCATCTGTGGAGGACAAGATATTTTGCCAAAGGGGCTAGCCTTGCTAGGACCTATTTGCATCCCTTCTGAATAATAAGTGCAACAGCTACTTCTCCCTAGTCCCCTCTCCAGGGGAGTCACCAAGAGATGCTCTTCTGCACTAGTGGCCCCCTGGTCAACTCTATGTATTTCTCCTGATTCCTGTTATATATCCCAATTTCTAAAGAAAGCCATCAGGTTGAAGAACAAGGTCATCATCATTGCTCTGTTCTGGCCTCAACAGATCTGATTTCCCTTTCTTTGGCCTCACCTAATTCAGAAACCTATTAGTCTGGATCCAACTCCAGACTTACTGTCCCACCTGGACAGTTTGGTTCATCCGAATCTACAGAACCTGAAGCTCACCTTGTGTATTCTCCAATTCCTATAATTACCAGACATTCCTCTCTCAGTTCACCAGCTCAAAAGAATTGTTCTGGCTTGTCACAAACCTTGACAAGAAAGTTGTGCTTCAGCAAATGGAGCAAATTTTCTACATGGATGTTTAATACTGACCCATATTCGGCTCCAGTCAATAAGGTTCTAGAGTTCTTGACATCAGTTTTTGAAGCAGGAGCATCAGCATCTACCATTCGAGTGCATCTAGCTGCAATCTCCAATTTTCACTTTGGTCGGAATGGCTCGTCCTTAATGTCCTATAAGCTTTGCAGAGCCTTTTTGAAGGGACTATGATGCTCATGCCTTCATATAAGGAACGATCTGCACCTTGGGACCTAAATTTAGTACTCCAATCCCTAGTTTATCCTCTCTTTGAACCTTCGGACAAATGTGATCTGAAATTCCTGTCTTGTAAAACCATGTTTCTGATGGCCGTCACGTCAGCCAGGAGAATTTCAAAGATTCAGGCTTTATCCTGTAAACTTACTTATATAATCTTTCATAAAAACGGGGTATCTGAAGTAGTTAACTTCATTTGATCAATAACCGACACTGATCCGAGCCGGCAGCATACCTAGCAAAAGATCCGAGCTCCAAGCTCCTCCCCCGCCATACTACACGGCAACCTCCTTCCAATCCCCAGATCTCGTTTGCCGCGGCTTTGCCAACATGGGATTTTTGAGCTCCAGGCAAGTTTGTCAGGGTTTTCGAATTTTTTTGGTCTGTGTGTGCCTCTTTGATATTTCTATTGATAATTATTAGTTTATCTCTCACTACAGGTTCCCTTCTCGAGGTCATCTTCACGTTGGCTCTCCCGGCCGACGTCAGTGGCATCCTTGCGATCGACCCGGAGCATCTCTGAAGCAGACATGGATCAGATGATGCAAAGATTTCTACAAACTCAACTGCAGATGGGGGTGTTGCTGGCTCCCCCCTCCCTCTGGTGCGGGGAGCTCAGCTCCATTTTTCACCCCTATAGCTCCTTCTCCGATCCACCATCAGATCTCGGAGTCTATGGATCCAAGGAGCCCCGGAGTCAGGGGGTGGACTCCGATAGTACCTTTTGCCTCAACACTGGCCATGCCCTCGAGTCTGTCAGATCCGCTTTCGGACCCGAGCTCTTGGAGCCGAGAGTCGGGCATCTGATCTGGGGGGATGAGTGTGTCATCGGCTCCATTGTGGTCGGGGCATACCATCCCTTTGGGTCCGGCCGTTCCAACTTCAGCGCCGATCCCTTTGTCGGATCCGAGGGTCACCAGTTTCAGGGAAGCCGGTTTTCCTTCAGTGTTCGACATTGTGGAGAGGGTTCTCTCTGAAGGATTGAGACCCCTCACTCTTTCCTCGGGGTCCATCCCTGCCCCCTCGCAGATGGGCTTGTCTTCCATCATCCAGTCCCCCCAGGGACAGCCTGTGTCTATTGCGCCCCAGCCAGTTCCCTTGGAGGAACACAAAACTATTTGTGAGCCCTCTCCTGAGAGTCCACCAAACACCAGTGTATAAAAGGAGGCACTTGGACTCCCCCGAGTCCCTTACTGAGGATACCGACTTGAAGGAAGGGGAAGGTTCCCCCAAATCACCCACGAAGACGTCCACTTCGGAGACATTATGGAAATCCTTAGCCAGAGGGGGGGGGGTCCGCCCAAAAATCTTCCTCTGACGAGTCTGTATTCCTAGAGGCATTCGACACAGGCCCATCTACCTCTTGGGTGTCCCTCCCCAGCCGACCCTCTGGTAGACCTTATCACCACCAGAGCTTGGAAGGAGCCGAACACTGTGGAGCCAATACCCAAAAGGCCTAACAAAATTTTGAGCCCCCCCATCCCCGGCAGATAGAGCTTCTTGGAGCAAAAGTTCCCCAGTTGATGCCATGGTGGTGGCGGCGGCCACAAAAAAGGAACTCACCCAGGAAAGTTTCTCGGTCCACCCCCCAGACAAGGAGTCCAGGGCAATGGACCATCTTGGAAAGCAGACTTTTGCTTCAGCTACCTTTACTATAAGGGCACTGAATTACTAATTTGACTGCAGCGGGACCTTGTGAAATAGTACGTAGAGTCTTCCCTGGAGTCCATGTCTGCCGAGGATAAACGGACCTTCTCTGCTCGTATGGCCACTCTCAAGTCTGTCTCCAGTATGTCCATGCGTTTACTCTCTCTCAGGCTACTGAGAGAGCCTTTAGGGCTAGCGGGTCTGGCATCCCCTTAAGGCGTCACGCCTGGCTCCGTCTTTGTGATTTCTCGGAACCCTTCAAGGCGTCCTTCGCTAATGCACCCTTTCATGGTTTGACCCTGTTCGGGAAGACTGTCCACAATACGCTTATCCAGAGCGAGAAAGACGGGAAAACGCTGTCAGCCATTGGGATTCGCTTCTCTAACCCTCAGAGGTCCATTTCCAGGAATCAGCGAGGGCAAAAAAAGCTGTGGTTCCAGAAAACTCAGCAGTCCCAAAACGCTCAGGACTCTTCTCCCCCAGAGGCAGAGGGGGACAAGGTGGACGCCGGCCCAGAGACAGAGGGGGGCCAAAGAACTTTGGGTCACGGGAACCTTTTTCAGATCGACCCGCGCAGCAACCCTGAGGGGTTGCCTGACTGCTCCTCTCTGGAGGCAGTCGGGGGGTGTTTTTCGATGCACCTAGCCCAATGGGAGTCCATCATGACAGATGGCTGGATGCTTTGAATAATATCCAGAGGCTATTCTATTCCTTTCACAAACAAGCCCCCTTACGCAAGGCGCCACCCAGATGTCCCACCCGCTCAGAGGGAGGCCGCGGCTTTGGAAATACAAAAGCTGCTAGAAAAAAGAGCCATCCAGCAGGTGCCCCAGACCAGTCCGGGTCAGGCATCTATTCCAGGTACTTTTTGGTGCCAAAAAAGAAGGGGGACCTAATGCCCTTTCTCGAACTGTCAACAATGAACCTGTTCATTGCCAAGGAAAAGTTCCGGATGGTCACGCTTCAATCCATCCTGCCCTTCCTGCAGGAGGAAGACTGGTTGTGCTCAGACCTCAAGGATGCGTACTACCATATCCTGATGGACAGGCGATCCAGGAGGTTCCTTTGCTTTCGGCTAGGGGCCAGTCGTTATCAATTCAGGGTCTTACCCTTCAGTCTCACCACAGCCCCCAGGGTGGTCACCAAGGTCATGGCAGTTGTAGCGGCCCACCTGAGACTTCAGGGCATTCAGGTCTTCCTGTACCTGGACGACTGGCTCCTCACCGCCCCCACCAAGCATCTACTCTTACTAGCCAGAGATTTCTTTCTCCGGATATCACCTCAGCTGGGGATTACCATAAATCTCAGGAAGTTTTCCCTTCAACTTGTTCAAGTGTTAGACTTCATAGGAGTGAGAATAGAGTCTCTTCAGGCCAGGGCATTCTTGACTCCAGACAGACTACACAGCCTGGCACTTCATGTGTTAGCATTTCTGCAGTCCCCTGCACCTCCAGCAGAATTAGTCCTGAAAGCCTTAGGGTCCATGGCAGCAGCTATCAACCTGATCCCTTGTGCTCATCTGCATATGAGAATTCTACTATGGACGTTACAAGTTCAGTGGTCAATACTTCATCAACCTCTAGATTTTCCGATCCTTCTGAGCAGTATGTGCAGAAATTCTCTCACATGGTCGCTCCGATCTCGGAATTTGCAGGAGGGACGTCCTTTTGTTGCACCCCAACCCCAATCTACGGTGACCAAGGATGCCTCCCACATAGGGTGGGGGGGGTCACTGTTCAGGCAGGACTGTTCAAAGCACATGGACTCAAAGCGAAACCGTTCTGCATATAAATGTTCTAGAGATGAGAGCGGTCCTTTTAACGTTGCAGACCTTTAATGCTTATCTTCCTCTGGGAACTATTGCGATCCAGTCAGACAATATGTCAGTGGTCTGGTATATCAACAAACAGGGGGGAACCAAGTCTTATCCCCTTTGTTGAGAAACCATGAGAGTCTGGGAATGGGCAATCTCCACCGACCACTTTCTGATAGCAACGCACATTCCGGGTCGGTCCAACATCTTGGCAAACAAATTAAGCAGAACTATCCTTTCTCCCTACGAGTGGTCTCTGAACCCTTGTGTAGCAGAACAGATCTTCAAGTGGGGTCAGCCTCACTGAGATCTCTTCGCATCGCCATCCAACATGAAGTGGAGTGAGTTTTTCGCTCTAATCACCCTGACGGGGGAAGCCTCCAGAGACGCTCTTGTTCATGCTTGGCACCCAGTCATCTTTATGCGTATCCCCCACTCCCACTCGAGACAAAATTCTTACAGAAAGCTCACCAGTTGGGGAGCAGAATGATCCTTATAGCCCCATTCTGGCCTCGTCAAGTCTGGTTCCCCTGTCTATGGTCTCATCTCATAGCTCCACCTTGGATCCCATTCCGGATCTGATTCGTCATCCCTCGGGAATGCTTCCTCCGAATCTGGACAGCCTGAAGCTCACAGCTTGGCTGCTCCAGTTCCACTAGTTGCTAGGACTCCTGGTATCTCTTCCCCCCTGTTAAATCTATCTTGGTTGCAGCACATAAATCCTCTACCAGGAAAATTTACTGTAGCAAATGAAGACATTTCTCCATTTGGGCTTCACAGAGAAATCTGGATCCTTTTACCGCTCTGATCCAAGTGGTATTAATTTTTTTGTTTCATATCTTCCAGCAAGGAGCCAGCTCTTCCACAGTGAAGGTCCAGCTGGCGGCTATCTCTTATTTCCATGCAGGGGACAATTTAGGCTCTCTCGCTGCTGCCAGAATTTGTAAGACCTTTTTGAAAGGCACTTTTCTTCAGAGACTACCTATTAAGAATCCGTCCCCGCTGTGGGATCTGACTGTGGTTCTTCAGACCTTTAGTTGCGCCTCCTTTCGAGCCCTCGGCATCAGTTGACTTAAAATTCTTATCATGGAAGACGACCTTTCTGGTAGCTATCACCTCAGCCAGGAGAGTGTCGGAGCTTCAGGCTCTTTGTATGAAACCCCCATATGTTGTGTTTTCATAAGGACAGGGTGTCTCTCAGGACTAATCCGTCTTTTCTCCCTAAAGTTGCTTCTGAGACGAACATTAATCAATCTATTAATTTGCCTGTCTTTTTCCCTAATTTTCAGAACAAAGGGGAATATAAACTTCATTTGCTGGATGTTCACAGGCAGTTACATTTTTATTTGCACAGGGCGGCAATCTTTCATAAATCTAATCAACTTTTTGTTTCCTTTGCTAAGCCTTTTTTAGGGAAACCAGTTTCAAAGGTGACTCTCGCTAGGTGGATTTCCCTTTGTATCCTACAAGCATATAGAGAGCTTGGTTTACCAGAACCAGTAGGAGTTCATGCTCATTCTACACGTTCTGTGGCAACATCTGCAGCATTCTGGTCTAGAGTTTCCCTGGATGGCATTTGCTCAGTGGCTACCAGGGCGTCCTCTCACACCTTTATTACTCATTATAAACTGGATTTGGTGTCTAGAGGAAGGGTGTCCTTTGGCTCTGCAGTGCTCCAGAATATCCTTCCTTAAGGGCCTCCCAAGATTTCGGGTAGCTGGAGACTCTGTCCCACAGGTTGCTGATCAAATGAAGTTAACTACTTCAGATAAAGAAGTTATGTATTCACCATAACGTTCCATCTGAGTAGGTAAGCTAACTTTCACCACCTATGGCCGTAACAGTAGAAATCTTATTAATATTGTCAATAACCACTGGAATATACTTAACTCGCACCCCCTTTTAGAAAACTATTTAGGAGAACGTTGTTACTTCTCCTACAGAAAGGGTAAATCCTTATGTTCCCATTTCTCTCATTACAAAAAAACATCAAAAACTAAGCAGGACAATTATACACAAAGGACACTTACTGGAGATAAGCTCATTGGAAATTTCCCCTGTGGCCATTGCAGCTTTTGCAATTACATTTTCAAAACTACGAGTTTCACTAGTAAAAACACAGGTCAGGTATATGACATCAATTTCTTCGGAAATTGCAGTTCAGATTGGATAATCTATCTAGCCACCTGTACATGTCAGGCCTTTTACATTGGCCAGACATCAAGGCAGTTCCGTATTAGAATTTCAGAACACTTAGGGGACATCAGAAACCACAGAATTACCAATGCACTTTATAAACATACAACTAAACATTCAAATGCAAGATTCACCTTTACTATTATTGATCGAATTTTGGGAGATCGCTCTTTCAAATCAGGATGGCACGATATTCTTAACACAAAGGAGAGAAGGTGGATTATTAAACTAGGGGGACTTTTTCCCCCAGGGTTAAATGACAAGTTATGATTTTGCAGTAAGTAATTTAATCCTTATTGTATAAATCACTATTTTCTTTTCTTTGATTTTTTCTGTTTTCTGTTTTATTACAGAGTTATGTCATATTGATATTTAGACAGCAAACTCATTTACAGATGGATGATATTTCAATAATGTATTATTTGTGACCTTTTACTACTATAACATTTTTATGCTTAATTAATTACAGGAAATGATGTCATGAATCTACATTTTGCAGCTATATAAGGGCTTCTTGCAATTACTTCAATGTATTACTGAGGAAAGCTTTGAGCTGAAACCGGTCTAATTACTTGCTTTTTGAAGTCAAATAAAACCTATTTGTCTGACTCTCCGAGGTGCTGGCATTTTTCTTGTTTGGGACTAACATACTCGCTTGCCTGGCACCAGCCTAACTTGCTAGCTACATCCTTACGAACATTAATCAATCTATTAATTTGCCTGTCTTTTTCCCTAATTTTCAGAACAAAGGGGAATATAAACTTCATTTGCTGGATGTTCACAGGCAGTTACATTTTTATTTGCACAGGGCGGCAATCTTTCATAAATCTAATCAACTTTTTGTTTCCTTTGCTAAGCCTTTTTTAGGGAAACCAGTTTCAAAGGTGACTCTCGCTAGGTGGATTTCCCTTTGTATCCTACAAGCATATAGAGAGCTTGGTTTACCAGAACCAGTAGGAGTTCATGCTCATTCTACACGTTCTGTGGCAACATCTGCAGCATTCTGGTCTAGAGTTTCCCTGGATGACATTTGCTCAGTGGCTACCAGGGCGTCCTCTCACACCTTTATTACTCATTATAAACTGGATTTGGTGTCTAGAGGAAGGGTGTCCTTTGGCTCTGCAGTGCTCCAGAATATCCTTCCTTAAGGGCCTCCCAAGATTTCGGGTAGCTGGAGACTCTGTCCCACAGGTTGCTGATCAAATGAAGTTAACTACTTCAGATAAAGAAGTTATGTATTCACCATAACGTTCCATCTGAGTAGGTAAGCTTCATTTGTCAGCAACTGTCCCTCCCTCCTTCCCCCTTCCCACTTACCTTGGCAATTATTTTTGCTGAGCTCGATGTTCGGAGTTCACAAGCTTGAGGTTTGTCCTTGGTTCAGGGGTCTCCGGTTTTAGTTTGTTGGTGCCACGTGTGTAGTGGCAAACTCAATCTGAGGATTGGAAGGAGGTTCCAGTGTAGTATGGGTAGGAGGTGGAGCTCGGGTCTTTTGCTAGGTATGCTGCCGGCTCGTATTCGAAACCCACAGGTTGCTGACAAATGAAATTTACCTACTCAGATGGAAAGTTATGGTGAGTACATCACTTTTTTCCTTGAGTACTAAGCCTTTATTTCTCCCTAAAGTAGTTCCCAAAACCAATCTGAATCAGACTTATCCAACTTCTGGCCTTCTTCCCAAGTTTTTCTAACACAGGTGGATATTACCTTCATATATTGGATGTGCATAGACAACTCAATTTCTCTTTGCACTGGACAAAAGAATTCAGAAAATCTGAGCAATTTGATTAATTTTCTCCATTGGCAAAAAGGTTTCCAAAGTTATTCTAAGTGGCTAAAAGACTGTATTACATTTTATTCTAACAACAGGGACATACCTGTACTAAGGCATGTTAAGTCACACTCCACCAGAGCAGTAGCCGCATGTGCCATTTTTCATTCCATGGTCTCCTTAGACGATATTTGTGCAGCGGCTACATGGACTTCTCCATATACCTTTATTACTCATTACAAATTGTATATGGTCGCTAGGGGAAGAGTTTACTTCGGCTCAGTGGTCCTTAGGAATATTCTTCCATGAGACTTTCTGTCCCACTTTCGAGGACTATGTGAAGATTGACATTATCAGATAAAGAAGTTATGTCTTACCATAACGTTCCATCTGTGTTGTCAATCTTCACATATCCTTGACATACCCCCCTCCTTCCCCCATCACAAGTTTTATGGCGGATCGGATTTCATCTGTGGTATGGGTCCTCTTCAGTGGAGTCAGGTAGGGCATCTCTCCTCTCCTCTCTTTCTTTACGTATAATCTGTCACTGTTTTAAGCAAATTCAATCTGAGGTAATTTGTTGAAGGGGCATTATGGGTAGAGCTGAACTCAGAGTTTTTTGGAGACACGAGCTGAACCCACTGTCAAGGATATGCGAAGATTGACAACACAGATGGAACATTATGGTAAGACATAACTTCTTTTCCAGACTCATGTTATATAAATGAAGTCCAAAAAAGCGAAGCAGAATCCAGACCAAAATGTACTGGTAACCAACAAACAATCCCAAGCCTGGAAAAGCGAAGCAGGAGGCACCTAACGCCTTTACCATATACAAGTACGTTTTCGTCAAAGAATCATTCGACTTCATCAGATGCTGACAACCATACAGTGCTCTGTATTTATTTAATTCCCTGTTAATTGAAACCTATCAGGATGCTTCTATTAAGTTTAAACCAGCGAATACCTTTTTTCCATTTAAATTTCATTTCCTTCATTTAAATATTCATGAATAATTCATTTAAGGTAGGTCCCTCATTTTAACATGTAAAGTCTTTTTTAAATTGATGTTAAGCTGTGTTTCTTAAAAAAAATTTTCATTTTCATTATAAACAAATTTATTCCCTTTTAATACTTTTAATATAACGTAAATTTAAAAATGTTAAAATGTCCAGTTAAAAAAATAAATAAATGAATACGTAAATAAATACATGTGGCCCATATATTTAGTCATATATTTATCTTTATGAACCAGTGCATTAAATTCAGTTATTCTCTTTACATTCTGTCACTTTCCATAGGTTCTAACTATATAATTGATACAAGTTACAATTTAGCTGTTCTTAATTTTAATATAAGTAAAATTGAGATGTACTCATTCAGTCCTGGGGGGTTCCCTGCATCCAGGGTTAGTTGCCACCACAATTCCCTGAACTCAATTTTTTCTTCCCAGGGTCCCCCCTACCATCAAGTTTAACTTCTTCCAAGACCAAAAAAGTGAATTTTGCTTCAGGGCATTTTTTTAAATGTTTAAATAAAGCATTGGTGTCCTTACATGTTGCCACTTCATAACAATGTTCGTATATCCTTCTTTTTAACTTTCTTTCAGTTTTTCCCACGTAGAAGGATTTACAAACTGTGCAAGAAGCTAAATATAGTAAACCTTTTGATTCACAATTATATAGACCCCTACTTATCAACCATTTCTTTCTACTTTCTAAGTAAAACCTATCTATGTTCATAATATGGTGACATTGGTTGCAGTCTCCACATTTGTAGGTGCCCGTTTTGTTTTTTATTTTAGTCTTTTGTTTGTTCTCTAGAATCAGCCTTATGTTCTGAGAATTTTTATATATTATTTTTTTTGCATTTTAGATATTTTGTCTGTCTGTAATGGCCACAAACCTTTCCCATTCTCTCAAAAATGTCTCTTTGACAATATTGTTTATAGCATTATATTCCAAAGCTAATACTTGCACATAATTGGAACCATTACTATCTTTTCTAAACTCGTCTATTTTGTTCCAACCACCATTATTCAATATTGGTTGGAACCTATTGGTTCTACCTTTTTCTACTTCATCCCTTATGTCCTTAATAAACTTAAGTGGATATCCTCTTTCAAGAAACATAGATTCTAGAAAATCACATTCTACCTCAAAATCATCATCTGCACTACTCATCCGACTCCCCCTTACAAACTGCCCCTTTACAATATTTTTCTTGCAGTGAAGGGGGGTGGGCACTATCGAAGTGCAAAAAGGAATTACAATATGTTTCCTTTCTAAATACTCTTGTTTCAAATTTGTTCTATGTCCAAGTATTGCACATTTTTTCCGAAATCTTGTGTAAATCTTAAAAATTGGGTGGATTTATTCAAATAATCAATGAATTCTTCTAATTTCTCCCTTCCAAAAAATTATGATATCATCTAAAAATCTACGATATAAATTCCAATAGTTTCTAAATTCTGTGGGAATAATATATTTCTCTTCCCATTTGGCCAGAACGAGATTTGCAAAAGTTGGGGCACCAGCTGCCCCCATAGCAACTCCTTGTGTTTGTTGAAAGCATTCATCCTTGAAATATAGGAAATTATTTTTCAAAACCATCTCCATTAACCAAGTGTTGACTAGTTTTTCTTTTTGAGATAGTTCACTATCTTGGTAAACTATTTCTTCAAACATTTCCATGCCTTCTTTCCATGGAATGGATGAAAACAAATCCACTATGTCAATGGTTACAAATAATACATTCTCCTCATATAAATCATAGGAAATGGCTTCCAATAGATCCCAGGAGTCTTTCAAGATCAGTTCTCTTCCCACCCAAGTTCTTTTTAATTTTATGTCCACATATTTGGCTAAAGGGTGTGTTTTTGACACTTCAGCAGAAACTATAGGTCTGAAGGGGGGATTAGTTTCATTTTTGTGGATTTTTGGGATCCCAAAAAGAGAGGGGATCCTAGGTTTATCTACCTTTAAATACTTGTAGGTGCTGAAATCAATTGGTTCTTCTTGCACCATATCTAGTAAACCCAAATCAATTTTATGGTATGCAATATTAACTTCATTTCTTGAAACACAAGAGTACTTTCCATCTTCCCATAAAATACTATTCATTTTACTTTCGTACTGAATATTGTCCATTATAACCACCCCTCGCCCCTTTAACAGGCTTCATTACCCGAATTCTAGTATTATTTCTCATATCATCCAAACAATTCTTTTCTTCTTTATTTAGGTTAACTTTGTATTTAGTGTATTTATATTGTTCTTTCCTTGCTTCTTGTTCTATTATTTTTTTCTAAATTTCTTAATTGGGGGTGAAGTGGGGGGTTGTAGGTGGTTTACCATCTCAATTCCCCTTTATTCTTATTCATAGGGGTTTGTAAGACAATATTTAAATTCACCTTTCTTAAAAACATCTTTATATCCATTAGGGTTTTTAGCAATATCTCCCTTTTTATAGGGAATGAATTTTAACCCTTTTGAAAGCAGTTCGAAGTGCCCCTTCTTTAAATTGATACCACTAAAATTATATATAGAAAAATTGTTAAACGTGTTTTTGATTCCGTTTGTAGTCACTATTTCACAATTGTTTGTGATGGGGGGTTGGAGTTCCTTCAATACCTTCCTCTCCCCCCCCCCCCCATTGAAAATTTGGTTGTGGAGATCTCTTTTTGTTGATAAGCCTTTCTGATCTCCTTAATGGTGGAAACTCTTCATCATAGTTTTCATTCTCATTTCCAAACTCATTCTCTACACATTGACCCTCAAATCCCCTTTTATTCTTTTCAAAAGGACCATTCAACCTGTCTCCACCCATATAGTTGTTTTTGTATGGTGGCTTGGGGTAGCTAACCTCATTGTTATAGTCTATAATGTCTCTTTCCAATTTTTTAAGCTTTCTGTTAATTACTTCACTACACTTAAAATCAATGTCTTTCCTTAACTTGTCTTTCTCTTCTTGAATAGTGAACATTAAGTCATTTTTAATGCACTGGTCAGTTTCTTCAATATCTTTGTATATAGTTTCTAAAATCCTATTATTTTCTTTAATCATAAGTTTTAAAACATCTAAGCCACAATTGTTAAATACAGTGAGCAATTCTTTGTGAAACACAGATCCTGCCAAAACATTATTGGGAAATTTCCACACCCTTAACCCCTTAGGAACAATTTCCCTGTTTAAACATTCTCTTAAATATTCATTTTCGATATTCAAATTCCTATATTTATACATAAGTTTAGATAAATTGTCCAACATAACAGCGTAGGTGTTGTTACTTAGGTTGGAACCGTTCCTGTTGTTGTTTAACTTAAACACACATTTGGTTTTTAGCCACACATTTCTTCTTGAGGAATGTTTGTCACAGTACCTGAATTGTTTCTGTTTTGAATAGGTGACTTCCCTGCTGCACACCCTAAGCCATCGTTAATCTCTAATCTTTCGTCATTGTGTCCAAAAACATTCGGTGTATGTAAAGGGTTGAAAGTTCCCTCGTTACTATCCACAAGGTCGCCGGCATCCCCATAACAGCCAATAATCTCCCTTCCTTCACGGATACCACCATCTGTGGGTTTGGTAGACCTTTCGGTTCTATAGATCCTCCGTTTACTCATGTCGCCATGAGGTAAAGGCATTAGGTACCTTCTGCTTCGTTTTTCCAGGCTTATATAAATTAAGTACCAGCAGAAGTATAGCAACCTGAGCTTTCTTATCAGAAGAGTTTGTGTGTTGTGGGTTTGTTTGTGTGCAAAATGCACATCCATTCAGTACCCCCCATGTATGTTTAAGTTAAATCCATGTTACTTCATGCTGATAACAGACATTTTTGTTGCAAGACTTTTGATGTTAGAATTCTAAGCAATCATGAAACCCTCAACAGTTTATGACCAGCCTCTTTATGTTTGATTCATGTGTGTGCAAATCTAAGTAGTTTAAAACACGATTCCAAATTATTCATCACAAAAGATCAACTATCAAAAGAAAAAAAAAACTAAAAATAAATCAAAAATCATCTTTTACTTGAGGGCAACACCCCACACCCCGTTACATATATATTTATATATACATAAATTCCAAGAGTGTACTACAGTACAGAGAGAGCAAAATTCCACAGCCGGCTGTACAGTGATCTCACACAAACAGCTACTGGCATTTTTCAAACTTCTGCAAGTTTCATATTTTATGCCAGTTTGCATACACACACCAACATTCTGTGTTTTTAGGCTACTGTAATATAGCTATAAATAGAGATATATACATTTTTATTTTGTCTGTACAAGTGTAAAATAATGCATCTGATGCAATAACTACCATAAAGACAAATTCCAAATTAAATGTTCTTCCTTTTTTCAGTGTTGCAGTAGTGCTAACTCTTGGGGACTCTACTCCAAAAGGCCCAATATTCAGCCTAACTTTCACTGTTTTCACCTTCCCTCCTCATGACTAGAAGAACATCTTCCCATCTGGACATCAGGATGACTTGGTATAAAAGGTACATCTGCTTGCACCATGCTGAAATGTCCTTCCATTTCACTGTTGCAGTATTCTTTACATTAGGGATCCCCTGCGCCAGACATCCTGCCAGTGTACCAAAGCCTTTAGGTTGTTTTAAGGTACATCGTACATCACATGTAAGCTCCTTGCATAGCGTAGGGAATAAGGGTCATGTCTGGCTGTACCATCTTCAGAGCTTCTTTGCCACCAGTTTGAATGCCATCACTTGATCATCTGTCTGAACCCCCATTCCATTGCTGGTTCACCAAGCCATTGCAAATAAATGCTCCATTGGGGGTTCTTTTTTACTTGTATTTCTTTTGTTACTTGTGGGTTTTATATCATCCACAAATGGTAACTGCTAGTGTGGGAGACAGCTTCCTCATAAAGACTGCCACAAAAAGTGTCTGTCTTGCCTTGGTGCCTCACATGTTCCATCTGTCAGGCCTTTGTACCTAAAACCCATCAGAGTAGACTTTTCTTATTTGGTGCTCTATCTTGAAAACCAGTTTCTTGCGAGAGACATAATGGAGGGAACTTCCTGCTCTGAGGGACAGCTATCATTGAAGAAGGCCAAGATCCCTAGGCCGGAATCTTCTTCTGTTCAGCCTCTACCAAATGTCTCTCTTGAGGTGAGTGAATACACAGAGGTTTGCCTGGCTTTGACATTGGATTTCTGTGCCGTGACCAGGTTGGAGGCCAGCAGGGATCTGACTTTAAGCACATCAAAGGAGGTATTGCACATGTTCAGTTTAGGTGCTCATGGGGAAACACAGCTGATTATCTCTGAGGGGCCTAGGGGGTGTTCCTCAAATTTTAGTCCCTACTACCATAAGTGAATGCCATCCTGGGTCAGAGCCTTCCAGACTTTATAAGGCAGACATCCTGTTGGAAAAAAAAAAAAAAAAGCAAAAGACTAAACGTATTACTCCCACTCCTAAGGATCCGCAAAGTGAATGTCAGGCCTTCACTCAGGGCTTGTGTACTGCTTTGATGGCAATGAAACCTCCTCGGAGTTTCTGTTCCAGCTCCTCTCTTGGTCCTGCACTCCCCTAAAAAGACCCAGGGAACAGGATTCTTCTGAGGAGTTGAATTTGGATGAGGAATCCCTTGCTTACTCTTCTCAGATTCCCTCTCCTTTGGACTATGGATCAGAAGAATAGGAAACTACCAGTCCTGATACTCCCTTTGAAGAGATTTCTTTTGGGGACATGATCTCCAGGATGATTAAGTTCTTTAAATGGGATTGTGCTCAAGGTTTCTGAGGTACATCAAATATATCATGAGTTACTGCAGATGGAGTCTCCTAAACCTTCTGCTGTTCCTTCTGTTTTAGCTACATTGTTCGATGCATTTTCCAGTACCTCTAAGGCTCTAGATTTTCAGCCCCTGCTCCCAAGAAATCTGATAGAATCAATAGGGTGGCTGAGAACTGTAAATTTTTGTAACGTGTTCTTCTGCTGACCCTTCAGTGGTGTCTGTAGCTTCTGATAAGCCCTCTCTGTTGCTTCCTTCTCCTAACTCTGTTGCTTTCTGGCATTTTCATTGCTGCCCTCTGATAAAGATAACAGGACCATGTAAAGGCTAGGCAAGAACTTGTTTACCTCTTCTACCTTGGCTTTTATGGCTGCTAACTATCAGATCCATATGTCCAGGTATTTCTTGGCTGTCCTGTCGTAGGCTTATTGGGTTATTTCTGATCTTCAGACTCTGAGGGTAAAACTTCTGCTGTTCCCTTTTAAGGACTTCCCGGGTGGCTCATCATTCTACCAAGTGTAGTTATAGTGCAGCAGGTGCTTCTTCTAGGGCTGCTGCTTTTGGGTCATTGATGAGGTTTTCTTGGCTTCAGTTTCAACCTTTGTCTGACCTTATTAAGGCTAAATTGATGGATACAACTCTTGATAGTAAACATTTGTTTGGTGAAGTTGCTGTTGCTATGTTTAAGTCTCTTCAGTATAAGGGCAAGGCTTTACAGGAACTTAAACATGTTTTTGTTTCTCCTGTGCCTAAATTTCAGAGAACCTACCCCAATAAGCCAGCCTTTGTTCATAGGCAGTCTCACCCTTCTACGGGTAAAAAGGTGGTAAGTGGGCTCCTCCTGCTAAGGCTACCCAGACTTCTGTGCCTCAGAAGTCTCCTTTTCCAGATAAACCAGGTGCTGTCTGACTATCCTATTCTTCCCAGCCACTTTCCTCTTCCTTTTCACCTCTCTCTCTTCCTGTTTGGCTACAGATTAGTCAGGATTACTGGGTCCTGCCCATTATTTAACAAGGGTATTTCATGGTTTGGAAACCCCTTCCCCCTTTTATGGGTATTCCTTAGCCCCTTCAGGAACAACTCTACTGCTTTCCAGAGGTGCTTTTGGACCTTTTGACTCAGGCTACTATTTAAGAGATGCCTGTGTCCCAAAGGGGGAGGGTGGTTTACTCCAGGATGTTTCTAGTACCCAGAAAAGAGGGTACTTTGATACCAATTTTAGACCTCTCTCATCTAAACATTTTTCTGAAGGTGAATCCTTTCAAATGTTATCCATTCAGAATTTGCTCCCTCATTTGCTTCCTCAGGATCATATGGTGTCTGGATGTCAATGATGCTTATCTCCATATCCCAATCCATCCCCTTTTCAGGAAGTTTTTACATTTCTCTGTTGCTTTCTGGCATTTTCATTTCTCTGTGTTGCCCTGTGGCTTTTCTACTGCCCCAAGGGTGTTCACCAAATCCCTCATTCTTGTGATTGCTTTTTTCACGATTGAGGGGATCTGAGTATTTCCTTATTTGGACAAACTTCTTTTCCAGGCATCCTCTCTAGAGATCCTGTTGCAAAATTTTCATTTTGCCATTTTTTCTTCTGCAAAGCCTGGGGTTCACAATAAACTTCAAAAATTATTTTATGACTCTTCCTAAGGACCATGTTTTTTGGGGTGCAGGATTCAGACTGTGCCTATGTTGACATCCCTTCCTGCCCCCAAAGGGATTAACACTCATTTCCTTCTTTGACCAAACTCCACATGAGAAAGTTTCAGTGGTTTCTGAAGTCAGTTTGGCTTCAACATGGGCATCCCATAGAATTTGTAGTTGTCTATAAATCCAGGGCTCCCTTTTCATCCCCCTGTTCCCTCTCAGGAGTTGTTCACATATTCTCCAGTTGAAGGAGGGTAAGCTGCTTTTGGCTCCACAAAGGTGCAGAGAGGGGTGGTCACCTCTTCATCAAAAAGAGCACATCAATGTCAAAGAAATGGGAGCTCTTCTGCTGGAGCTTCAGGCTTTTCCTCCTCTTTTCACCTGAGGACCTCTCAAGGTATTTACAGACAATACCACAGTGATGTGGCATATCAACAAACAAGGGAGGAAATCTTATCTTCTTTGCCAGTTGGCACTGCTAGTGTGGGATCTTACTATCCAGTATCAAGTGACTCTTCAGGTAGTTTACATTCCCTCAGGTCAAAGCATTGTGGCAGACACTCTGAGCAGGTCCTTAACTCAATCCCACGAATGGATGCTTCACAGGCATGTATTTCTAGATATTGTCTACCAACGGGGTACTCCTAAAATTGATTTTTTTTTGCCTCTCTCTGAACAGACAACTTCCTCTGTTTTTGTCTAGTGTTCCAGGTACTCTGGTTTGAAAGGTGGACACCCTATCATTTTCTTGGAAGGGGATGTTTCGTTATGCTTTCCTTCCCTTTCCCATCATCCCAAGCATCCTGTTCAAAATTCAACAGGATGCTCCCAGAATCTTGTTGGTGACTTCCTTTTGTCCAAGACAGCATTGGTTCCCTCTTCTGCATTTAACCAAGGGCAATCATCACAAGTTACCTCACAGGGTGGACCTACTCACAGAAAAGAGAGCTCTCATCTATCCCCCTGTTCACGCTTCAGCTAACAGTGTGGATGATAGGATTTTGTTTCCACACACACATCTTTTTTCTGATGACATGCTTAGGGTCCTGCAGGAGGCCAGGAAACCCACTACTAGGAAATCCTACTCATCCAAATGGAAGAGGTTTTCTGTTTGGTATCTTTCTTGTAACCTGGATCCACTTTCTGTGGATGTTTCTTTGGTTCTCTCTTATCTGTGTGACTTGCTGAATGCTGGGTTGGCTTATTCATCTGTTAAAGCCCATTTATCAGCCATCTCTGTTTGTCTGCCTTTATCTCCTCCTTTAGCTTCTAGATTTGAATCTAAACAATTCCTTAGAGGTGTCCTTCATATTAGACCTCCCAGAAAACCTGTTCCTCCTCCCTGGGATCTTAATTTTGTTTTGGAAAAATTGACTCAGGCTTCTTTTGAGCCTGTAGCTTCAGATTCCGTGCAGCATTGCTGTTGGACGACTGCACTTTTGTTAGCCCTTATGTCCGCCAAATGGGTGTCTGAGTTTCAAGCAAGTCCTTGTGGCTTGTCCTCCTTTTTTGGTGTTTCATAAAGATAGGGTGTCCTGGCATACTTATCCTTCTTTTATGCTCAAGGTGGTGAATGAGTTGTCCCTTAATTAGTCTATTCATTTGCCCACTATTTTCCCTTCTCTACAATCTGCCAGTGAGAAGGTGCTGCACACAGTGGATATGAACAAACTACTCAGATTTTATTTGGATACAACTAAGACTATTAGCAAATCTGATCAGCTCCTTGTTTCCTTTCATCCTATGTCCTTAGCTTTTGAGATTCAAGAAGAAATAGTTTGCTTGAATACAGCTAACCCTATTTCTTTTTGCTATTCCTTTCATGGTAATAGCCTTCCTTATTCTGTTAAGGATCATTCTACTTCTTCTGGCATTTTTTTCAAGGGTTTTGATATCAACTCTATTCTTGGGGCAGCTACCTGGACTTCACTACATACATTTACCAAGCACTACAAGTTGGATGGAATCTCCTACTTCCAAGTTTCTTCCTGATCTTTGATTTTCTCACATTACCAGCCACTGTTGATGGTGTGGGCTTTTTGCTGAGTCTTCCCCTTGCATCTTTCCCCAACACATTTGTCTCAATGTTTGGCTGTGTTTAATTGCATGTGGACAAGATACCACATCATTATCACTTCTTATTGCTGGAATGTTATCAAATGCTGCTACATTCTTGATTCTCTGTCCCCACTTCCCAGTCTAAGTAAACTATGGCCTGTATTACCTGAAAAGATATGCTTCTGGTGGCCTTCACTGGAGTGGACTACCTAAGTATCTAATGCTTCTTAAAAACTACATGTTTAACAAAAGGGGTTTCTATCAGTTTTTCAAAACTTCAGCAGTTCGAACAGCATATGTTCGAACTATGAAGTTCGAAAACTGATTTTCGCGAAGCTGCAGAACACCAAATTTTTTCCCAGGGAAATAATTCGGTGGGCCGTTTCTGTGGCTTCTCGATTTTCAGCACTGTGGTAGAAAGTTACAGGTCGGGTTCAGGTAAGTGTGCAATTGTGTGGATGTTAGGGTTAGGGCGTGGGTTAGGTGAGTTAGGGTTAGGGTGCAGGTGAGGTGGGTGTGCGATAGTGACAGACTTTAGGGTTAGGGTGTGGGATAGGTGAATTAGGGTTAGAGCGGGGGTCAGGTGAGTGTGCGATAGTGACGGACCTTAGGGTTTGGGTTAAGGTAAGTGGATAGATAGTAGTGTATGTATAGTTTAGTGTAGGGTTAGAGGTAGGATTTTAAGTGTATGCATGTGGATTGCTGTTTTTTTTGGTGTGCTTGTGTTGTGTATGTGTTTCTTGGAACAGCGATTTTTTTTCCCTGGGAAAAAAATTGCTGTTCTAAGCCTTCGATGATTTTGCACTTCGCAGTTAGAAGTTCGTACATATGGTGTTCGAACTTTTGCCATTTCGACGAAGTTATATAGACCCTAACAAAAGTAGTAATGGTTGCTGTGGTATTTTTGTAGCAGTTTGTTTTCTCTCCACCAGGATTGGGTACTTGCCCTTGTGGTAGTTTGGAATAGCTGTTATTTCAAAATAACCCACTTATTCTAGCAGTACCACCTCTGCTAGGACTCTCACTTTGTGTTCCCCAACTTGTCACGGTGAGCATTCTAACAGTACATACTACACTTACTTGGCCTCAGGACCTTGGAATATACTGAAAACAGTGGTTCCCCCCACCCTGTTGAACCTGTGGAGCTTGTTTGAATTGTTTAGACTATGGGTTCCCATATATTTATGTGCTGTACTAAGTAAACCTCTGTAATGTTGCACCCTACTTTGCTAGATAGAGATTATTCTTTGTCAATTTCCTTAGCAGTGTTACACTTCCAGTTTATCTGTCTTCAGGTGAAATATCGAATGCTTGTTCTTTTATCATAAGGTCTCAAAACTTTTCAGAAGTACTAATTTGGCATTCATTTGCCCACCTGTTAGAATACGTGCTTAGTTCTATAATGGAATTCATGAAATGTTTTGCCTTTCTCCTACATTCTTTAAACAAAACTTCTTATAAGTTTTAAGGTTAGTTTAAAGCATTCATACAGGCATTTCTATCTTGTGTATAATAAGACATTCAGTTTTATTCCACATAGTAATTGCATGCATTGTCTAACTTTTGAGCAGAGGGGATAAAACCTTGCCATCTGTTTGGTGCCAATTGTACTTGCATTTTAATACCTATATAAAACTATCATAAGTGATCTCTCTCTCTCTTCATGAAGGAAACAGTTTAATACTCACTTTGGGGTGTCAAGACGTGGGGTATTACCCTTGCAGCTGACATGATTCTGGAGCAGACTCTGCATTTCTATCTCCATGTTTGTAGTGGCTTTTGTCTTCTCCCTCTATTTCTCTCTATGAATCTTTGGTCTGTCTGCATCTCAAGTTCATTTTCTTGTTGCTTTGAGGTTTCTCTCCTCCACCTATAATCCCATTTTCCACATTTAAAGCTGACTTTTGAGTTTGGCATGAGGAGGGAATTGCTGTATTGCACCTGTAGCTGCTGCCAAGATATCCACAACTTCAGTGGATTTGTTTCAACTGCCCCAAGGACAGCTTGCATCAATGTTTGGCTTTGTCTAGAATGTGGGATTCTCTTCAGTTTATGCTTTGTATTCTGTTGGGATTCTATCATCTCTATGTTATAGAGAGCATCTTTCTTATTGATGTCTAAAAAAATAAAATGACTTGTATGCAATTTGTACTTCCATGTATTTATCTTCTGTTTGCAAGGATGCACACTCCTTTTGCTGAAAAGAAAATGTGTATTGCCATATGTTTACCTTGTATTGCCCATACTTTTTGGTGAAAAAAAATGTTCTGCAGGATATAGCAGTCCCTTTTACTGCTAGCATGTGATATGTTAAGAATAGTCCTCCAGAGCAAACCATACCACTGACAAGTGTGTGAGGTGTTTGCCATTAAGAGTATATGGGAAATTAACAGAGCTACCTTGAACTTTGACAAATACCTGCCACAACCAAATACATTTCACATTGTACTATTAAACTGCAAAGCTATAATCACTGGTTTTCCAGGATTTCCTACATCTTGCTGCCTTTCATTGCTGTCTTACCAACTGTAATTGTCTCAGCTTAAGTTTAGCATTTAGATACCTACACACACGCACTAATTTCCAGGATTTCCTACATCTTGCTGCCTTTCATTGCTATCTTACCAACAGTAATTGTCTTAGTTTAAGTGTTGCATTTAGATCCCTTCACACACTGCCACTAGCTAGTCCAGCCTGGCATACAGAGCACACGTGCCCATTCATTCCTTACAAAGCTATTATTCAAGCATCTATCAAAGTTTTCTGCCTTAAGGCCTTAATTCCTCTCTTTGAAGGTTGACATGAGCACTTTCATCACCACAGGAGCCTACATTGCCCCCTTCCCATGTCTGCTTGCTTCCAGTCACCTAATACTGGGGGAGGGGTGTCAACAGATGCAGTTCTGGTCATGAGTGACATCTATCAAGATTCCACTGCATGGTAGTGATCAACCTGGAATCACCCCCCCCCCCCTGCAGGATGGGCAAGCCAGCATTGACCACTCACTGACACCATCCCCACACCTGCGTATTAGGCAGTACACTTTAAAATGTAAATATACAGGCAATTATAGACCTGCACAGGGAAATATAAAACATTCTAAGCTGGCAGGTGGCATAAAAAATATTATCAGCTAGGTATTCCTATTACTACCTCCACTAAATGAAGATAACTGCTAACTACCTCTCACTTTTAAAACCACCTAGCAGTTTTAAAAGTCTCAGAGGCAAAAGTACTTACTGATTCTACAGAACTCTCTCTGTCTTCATATCTGTAGTTCATGGAAGAATTTCTTCATTGTTTGCTCCAAGTCCATATAGTTCGCCAAGCACACCAAATGAAAAGCAAAGACTAAACTGAACTGTACTACTAAATTAAACTTTTATGGAAGAATCATACTGCTTTAAAAACTCCAAGTGGGTTTCACAGAATGAGACCACACATCTAGCACTGCCATTGCAGACCAGTCCCCTTCACATAAGATTATGCCAACCTCCCTCCTTACCTTAGATTTGTAAGGTAAATACCTTATCCATTATGCCAACCTCCCACCCTCAACGAGTCCTGATTCTTCATTTCCTGCTATGTCAAAATTTTGAATCCAAACAACACATTCAAAGTTGCTTTAATAAGCAGAAGGTTCCGGCCCAGCTAAAGTAATATACCTTTTCACAAGACACTGCAGTCTAAGGAACTCAGCTCTGCTATGGGGAGTATGTGTTTGAAATAATTTACTTTTTCAAAGCTTTGTTGCATTTTACTGAAAAGGTACAGTTTCAAATTTCACATGTATAGTTTTAAAAACATAGGGATTCATTTCTCAGTTTTGCTACATCTTTTCATTTTTTTTTGCATCTTTTCATGATGCCAGTATTGGTATTTCTTGTATTTGCTATAACCAATTCAATGAAATGACCATGTCACTTTACCCAGGTCTACTAGTTCACAGGAAGACCTTGCTTGCCTGTCATAAAAGGGAAAAGGAGCTAATATTTCTTGATGATGTTAATCCAGTCTTTGTGTGCTATCACTGACTTCATGCCTTGGGAATATGACAATTAGCTGTATGGGCAGAATTCTGGAAGCGGGCTAAAATTAAGCATGAAATTGGTTGTTTCTTTAAGCTACCTTTCTGTTGTATGGGGGGTTTATTGCACATTTGTTTGCTAACCAGTTAATGTAGACTGATCTGTTGACCCTTTTCAGGTGCAAACCTGGCCCAAGTCAGACATTTGATATGTGAAATGTATATTTTCATGTATTACAAAATTGAGCAGAATTAACATTAACATTACAATAGATAAATCGTAAAGTACTGCAGCAAAAAAAAAGTTACATTTCCTTAAAATTATCTTGGATGGAATATATTAGCTCATAATCATATCTGTGTTACAAGTATAACTATCATTTAAATGGTCAAAGTATTTAGACTACATCATGTGGTGTGGGATTTATTCATTATTTACATGCATTTGTTGACCGAGTATATTTGTCTGGACATAGCCTTGTTTCATAGACGTCTTCAGGTGAAAAGCTGCTGTAATGATTCATAATTACAGATGTTCAGTGACTTTCTTTTACTGAACAAGAGAAAACAAGAAGAAAAACGGCTGACATATAAATACAGCTGTGGATATGATGGTGATATAAAGTAAATGTAAAGTGTTCATTGTAATGTTCACTGTTGGAATATTCTTCCTCCAGGTTACACAACAGACAACCTGATTTCCAGAGATGTACCTTTACTGTAAAGTGTCAACCCACTATTATGCAAGGATCTTAATGGTATCACATGGGGGGGGGGTGTCAGCCAGTGCAATCTTCAGATCTGTCTTGCCACACAGTTCAATACAGTAAAGGACCATAGTGAATCAGTTCATCAGTTGACCTGCTTCCAGAGAAAAGGTAAGTACCCTAAAGGGGAATGTTGTACTTTTTTACTGCTGTATTAGCCTGATGTCTGAGGATACTAGCATGGATTTTTATGTAAATTAGTAATGTTACTGAATGCGGGGATCAAGTTTTCCACAAAGATTTTCCTGTCCTCTCATGCCTTGACCCAGAGCAATGATGTGCATGCTTGTCCACATTGTGCAAGATTCACCCTAAGGACAATTGGAAGAAGAGCTAAATCTCTTCAGCAATGTGTGAGGGTCAAGGGGGCACAATTCTTATTTCATATCACCAGTGGTGTAGCTAGACATAATCTTTGCACTCTACAGAGTACTATTTTTTCTGAATCACATCTGCATGGCATTTATCAGGTCATATTAAGTCTACAGCTGTCTGTGTGCCTTTAACAACAGGTGCAATATTGCTAATCTAAAAATATTTTTAATAGTTTTAGGGGGAACAGCTGAAAATGTTATATTTATTAAGTGCTTAGGGGCAGCATTTTGAGAGGTGGATCATTTTTAAGTGATAGGTGTCTGTGGGGGGGGGGGGGGGGGAGTAGCACCAAAAGCCTGTGAGCACAAAATGGAATTTGCTTGGTACACCCCTGCATACCACTATGGTATCAGACAAGGCCATTTGGAACCTATTTCCAAAAATGAACATGTTGACAAGCATTATATGGAGGAGCATCAGGAAACTGAGGACATTCTGCAGACATCTCTGGTTTCCCTAGGGCTGGCAGCTTTGAACACGGTGAGGCACTTTCACAGTCCCTCAGACTTGCCTGCCAGTGCTGATGGGGACTCTGTGTAGGAAGTTCACAATCTTATTGAGGGTGAGGACAAATTCCTCACTGTTTACTTTCCAAGCAGGGTCTTTGGGGCCTTGGTTGAAGTTTTAGTCCTCTGCCTATGATCAGAGTACTCTAAAGTGGTTGTTTCTGAAGCTGTGAGGCCCAAAGCATCAAAGGCCAGACCACTTCATGTCAACTTGCATCAGCCAAGGTCAGATAGTTGTTCAGCCCCATCCTTTTCCAGGGATTCGTCTTGGTAACTTTCCCAGTTGTCTGTCCTGAGGTCCAAGGAAACAACCCCCAAAACACCTGAAGTATTGGGAGCCTCTTCTAAAAAGAGAAGCTTGTTTTTTTTCCTGTTCATTGATTGAGCAAGCTCACCGGGCAAATCATCCCCTTTTTAGCGGCAACCCAGAAGCATTAATTGGTTAAAAAACAATAGGCAAATGAAGGTAGACGTAATCAAGCCCTATGCTCTGGGCATAAGAAGCATCTCATTAACCACTCATAGCATTTGTTATCTGCATTAATTGCCAGGTGGAGATGGGACCTCATTTAGAGGATTCAGACACCACTGATTCTGAAACAGATCAACTGTCTTGCATGGGTCAGTTTCCTTCTGTTGTTTTCCATGAGGCATTGAGTGCACCTTATGCTCTGGTTCTCCACCAGAGCATTTCTCTTTTGAGGATGCCCTTCATAAAATGGCGGGGGAGCTCCAGTGGGACTCCTGAGTACTCAAGAAGCCTTGCTCAGATACAGAGGTTTTATGGGCCTGACTGAGCCCAAGGCATTTGTCATTCCTATAGTCATCAATATCTCTGAAGGATGAGCTTAGTAATATGTATGTGGAACCAGATCTTGTCCTCCAAAGCTAGGAAGCCTGACTGCTTTTACAGGAGCAAGATTGAGTCCCATAAGTTCTTATACACAGATCCTCTCCTCTAATGATCCAGCTGTTGTGGCCTTGGATTCCAGCAAGGGGTGCTTTTTGGATCAATCTAGGAACCTAGTTCCCAATGGCAGAGAGAGTATAATACTCAACAGCACAGGGGGAAAAATTGCACATCTGCTACCCTGTCTTTCAGAGATTTCAGCTGCCAACCTCACATGCATGCTTACTAGAAATACCTGCTTGAAAATATGAAAGTTAGAAAGGAGATTTTGGTTAAGGACATGAAACAAGAGATGCTTGAGTTTTGGGATGACTTTGTACATGTTGCCAAGCAGTCCAAAAAATGAAGGTAAGATGATGATGCATCATCTAGGCAGCAGCTACTGCATCGGTGATGCACAGACATGTCATACTGAGTGCTTAGCCTCTAAATGTAAGCTCTATATCCTTATAGCATATAGATATGAAAGTATGTATGTACCAATACTACATAGATTACATAATAAGTATGTGAATGAAATGTTAATTATTGAAAAGTCTAGTAGCACATGCTCAAGTGATATTGCAATTGCCATTTGTTGTTTTCAATGTGCTTAAGAAAAGTTTGTATAGTATTCCGTAATGTAAAACAAAGAAGCTGGCATCTTCAATACTGTCATTGAATTTTGGAACAAATACAAGCAGCACAGAAGATAATGACCACAGGCTGTGATGGGTATTATACCTACTGAGGTCTCCATCTGATGCAAGACAGCTAAGGTATTACAATATTTTGTGGGCAAGTTAACAATGAATGAATGAGACCTGCTGTCTGAGCTGCAACTTCCGCAGAGCTCTGCAATATTTTTCAACTGCATCCAGAGTCATACAGGCTGAGATAAAAACATTTTCTTGATTTACTGCACTTGTACAAGCTTTTCACAATGATAGCTCCTGCTTTGAGCATTTTTAAGCATTTATTTAGTTTTGTGGCAAAAATCAGCATTTCTCTGGTTCTGTTTGGATCCAGGCCATCTTGCAGAAGGGCAAATTAACCAGGGACATGGTGGTAGTTTATTGTTTAATCTGCACCTTAAAGTGACTTTTGCTGTTCTTTTACATTAAGGAATTCCAGGATCATCCATCTTGTGGTAGAAGGTCTGTGCCTGGTCTCATTTGAGCTAGGAAGCACTCTAGGGAGATTAAAGTGTGGTCAGTTATTTGCAAGAGTGCATAGGCATCAGCTTTCAAGTGTTTTTTTTCCTCTTCTATAAATCAAGAGAGTTTGGAAGGTCCTGTGCTCACTTCCACAGAGCTCTGCAATACTTTTCAAGTTTCAACTACATCCAGAGCCATCCAGCCTAAGATAAGAATATTTTCTGACTTACTACATTATACTTTCCTTATACAGTGATAGCTACTGTTTCTGAGCATTTTAAAAGCGCTTATTTAATGTTGTGGCAACAATCGTGAGTTCTCTGTTGGCTTTTTCTAGTTCTGTTTTCCTGCAGATTACCCTGCATTAGGGTGAATTAGCCAGAAACTTTGTTTAATCTGCACTTGAGAGTTACTTTTACTTTAAGAAATTTTAGGATCATTCTTCTTGTGGCAGAAGGTATTTACTTGACTGAGTTGGGAGGCACTCTAGGGAGCTCAAAGGGTACTCATTAATTGGATAGAGAGCATAGGAGTTTTGGTAGATTTGGGCATCTTAAGGCAATGTAGCAATTACCTCGGTCTCAGACAACCAACCAATTAATTATTAAAGAAAATAACATAGTATGTGAGATAGGTGAATACACAACAATCTTGGAGGCAAAAAAATGTTCACGTAAACAAGATTGCCAAGAATACCCACACGACATCCCTAACACATACTGCTCACCACACACACACACACTCACTGTCTTATGTTGGGATGTTTAAAAGTAACCTTCCAAAATCTCAATGACCTCCAAAGCCATCTCATGGCAACGCTGCTTTTTATCAATCACTAAAACACATCAAAAGTAACACCAAACATCTCATATAAGCCTATATTCTATGGTCCCCATGAGTAAAGCCCATAAGGCAATTATGTACTTTAATCCTCTTGTCCTTAGGGATTCCATTGTGTGATACACAGATGCCCCACTTACCAGGTTAGGCAGGGAAAAGATAACGGTTAGTTGCCAATTTGGAGCCAGGATCTGCAATATCCCTCACGCACACAAGTCTCTGCACCCCAGGTACCAATATGATTCTGTAATAGTGTATGTGGGTGTAAATGACCTGTGAAGTACCTCACTGGATTATATGAGAAGAGAGAGGATCTCTTGGAATATGTGTCACGGACAGGTGCAACCCTTGCACTGAGCAGCATTTTACCTTCATCATGGATGATGCCACAGTATGAACATAAAATTATTGATTTTAATAACTGGCTTCATTTCTGATGTCACTCTAGGGGAATCCGACATCTGTCAGCATAGGAGGTCATGGTCAACAGACCACGTTGCTTTGCAAAAGTTGGGCTGTATCTGCCCCCCCCCCCAAGTTTTTATATAGTGGCTAAATCTTAATCCACCTCTCAGAGCCTTTTTAAGGCAATGCCCAAAACAGAAAACTAAAAAAAACAGCAATAAATTCACCAATGAGGAAAAAACAGCTAGTCTGACCAGCTCCAAAAAGGAAGCCACCAAGTATTTTATTAAATCCAAAACAAACAAACTTAAGAAAGTATTTGATGGCTTTATTGCTGTCTTTTTTTAGTTCTTGGCATTAAAATATCCACTATCTGTTCAACTTTGGTGAAAAACAGAAAACTACCAACACAGTGAAAAAGTTTCCAAGCAACCTTAAGGTGTTGCTGCTGAATGCTAGGAGCCTAAACAAAATACTCCACACCCTTCAACCCCTCCTCACTTTGAAGAATGTAGACATCTGTGCCAAGACTTGATTTAAGTCCATAGTAAGTATTCTGGCAGTGCAAAGCTGCAGTGACTTCCACCCATTTAGACCAACAACAGCACAGACTGGGGTCAAAGGTGGAGGTGCTACGATCTACATTAGTAACAAACATGCCTCCAGGTTAGTTAAACAGGATGATATCATGGAGTTCATCCATGTGCAAGTCACCATAGATAAGATTCCTTACAATATTGTGGCTAGCTGCAGGTCACTATCTATGCCCCTAGAGTCTCATGACTCTTACCTAAACATAATAGAGGCACTCATCATCCAACCAAACACCCTGTTCATGGGTGACTTTACCCCCTCTATAGACTGAGAAATGTACGCTCTCATACTCACATGCGCAACTCTTCCTGGACTTTATTAACACAAATACCTTGGAACAGATAGTGAACACTACAATCAGAGGATCAAACATATTGGATCTGGTGCTCCCCAACATGGGAGACCATTGCACACAACCCCCTCATGTCACATCCTCAGCAGTGAGGTCAGATCACAAATCTGTCTCTTTTGAAGTAAGCATTGACTGGGAAAACCCAGCTAAACCAGTAACAGAAACTATTCTAAGACAAACTGCATTGTATTATGTGATAGCTGTGGTCTTAGGGTTATTGTATTTTGACAATGTATATATGTACAAACTGCATAGAGGCATTTCTACTTACTAGAAGTAAACCCAAAACAAACACTAAAGACAAACCCCACTGGTGGAATTCTCACCTACACAGGATATATAGTAAAAGTAATTAGGCGGAGCAACTCCCTTAAAGACAAAAAAAAACAAAGCTAAGAGGTCTAATTAAGTCCAACAGCACCAGCTATGAGGTCAAGATAGCCTTGCAAGCTAAGGACAGTCACAAGGCCTTCTTCAGCTGTGTCCAAAATCTTAAAGGTGACACACAGCAGTGTGCTGAATTGGTGGCTAACAGTACCATCTTAACCAACCAGGGTGTCATAGCAAATTTACTGGCTGATAAATTCATCTCAAAGTTACCCCGTAGTCTCCCTCCCCCATCTCCTCTGGGTGAAAATCTGTCCAGCATATTTCCTCAAGTATTAGCAGGGACTAGGTGCTGGCAGCACTCGCTAAAGCCAAGAACACTGTTTTTTTGGGTCCTGAAAACATTTCAAGTTGTCTCTTGAACAGTCCACAACATGTAGAAGTATATGATGATCTCAACTATAGCCTCAAAACAAGCTATATTACAAGTGAATGTAGGACCGCAACAGTCATTCCCCACCACAAGGGAGAAACATCAACTGACTTATAGACACTGGACCCATCCCAATATAGCTTGAAGGCAAGGTCATGCCTGCTTAGCCTGGTAGTTTCTTTGAAAGGGTCACCAAGGCAATTGACAAGGGTAAAACAGTGCATACTGTGTATCATGACCTGGCCAAGGCATTCAGTACAATACTCCACACAGGCATTGTTGACAAGCTCTCTGGGCTAGGCATAAATCACTACATAACTCACTGGATTGCTGGCTGGCTCAAGACAGGACCCAAGATGTTAGGCCTGGTGAGACCACCACCAGCATATTAGTCATCAGCGGAGTATCCTGGGGCTCTGTGCTGGTCCTGCTCCTCATTGGTGTCTATTTTTTTTTTTTAAGAAGTCATGGCTAATGCTCAAGACCTGTGGCTTACCAAGTTCATAGATGAATGTAAATCAGGAGCTATTATAGATTCCCAAAACACCAACATCTTGCAAGAGGATTTAATACAGACAAATGACTGGTGACAAAGCTATGGCCTAAAATTCAATGCCAAAAAAATGCATTATAATTCCCTTTGGGAAATTGTCACCCAAGTTAATTCCTCCACTGATAAAAACACCCCTAAGAGTCTACCCAGTATTAAGAGAGCTGGGAGCATGTATAGACAGCAATCTGGCCTTTTTCCAGTAAGTAGATGAGATGGTAAGAAAATCATTGTGTGTCAGCCAAGTTACAGGTAAGGGTATGGCATTCCTGCCCAAGGAAGTTATAAAACCATGCTACTCGGACCTTATCAGACCTGTCACTGAGTACAATGCCCCCTTTGACATGTACCTAAAGAGTCACTTGCAACAGTTGGAATGCACACAAAGGTTTCTTACCAGGAGAATTTAAGACAATACTATGTCCTACACTGATCCACCTAAAGACTCTACCTTTGTATTCAGTCTCCTACAGGCTGCTGAGAGGGGATCTCTGCCTGGCTTGCAGGGCTTCCTCAGACCCAAGCCTGATAAATCTGTTGCACATAAGCAAAACAAGCAGCACTAGAAACACTAGATCCAGGGATCTGAACTTTGCTTGTGACATAAACATAACATGCTGGAGAGACAGATATGTGACACAAAGGATCCCTGTTCTATGGATTAGGGTCCTCATCCATGTAAAAACAGAGTTCATCCTTGACCCTATTCAAAAAATAAATTTACCCTTGGTCTGTCCCTTATGGACAGAGGCCATCTATAAGGAAAGTATTATCCCACCTAACGCTTCCCCCTACAATCATGTCCCATGTAGACACCAATGATACTTGGGATCCAAATAGGTTTAGGGTGTGCGGCTAGGCTTGTAAGGGCACTAATGGTCTTTAGCCTAGTAACATCCTTTGAACCTATAGCTGTCCTAGATAATGAAGTGAGTAATAGTGGTGGGCTCGAGAATGTTGACCAATAGTCAGGGTAAGGACTTTCAAACTGTTGGATCAAATTCAGAAAATTTGCATTTCATGATGGTTATTGCAAGTGAGATTTAATGTTAGAGAGTCCAGAGGTCTGACATCTGTGCATTCTTGTTTAGCTTACTGTTTTTTGGAAGTCATTACTTTGTACATAAGCATTTGACTGTTAAAACAAAAAGTAGAACAGAAGCCATTTGTTATTGGCAGGTTTGTTGCATTTTTGAAAGTAATTTAGTGATGATGATCATGATTTCCACTACAGTCTGGATTGTTTCTTGCCTAGGTAGCAATAAGCAACCTGCTCCAAAAGCTCTGCTTCCTCCCACACCTTCACTTGGCTGTTGATTAGTCAGCACCAATCATATAATTAGCAGCCAGAAGGAAGTGACTTAAGTACTTTCTTGCTCCTTCACAGGAACTAACTAATGAGCTTCTCAGGAGCAGAAATAAGTCTACCGCTTAATTTCTGTCAAATAATTTCCCTTTGGAAAACCATGCACACATAATTCACTGCCATTTTTCAGATTAAAGCATTTATTTTTAAAAAATTTTGACTAAAAGTGACATTTTTGGTTTAAGAAACCTTGTGTTTGTTTAAATATTAGTAGTTCCTGCCAGAAACCACTATATTAGCTTTAGAGGCTTATTTCTTTCCTTAGGGCATTTTTTTGTGTGAAAAGTGTACTGCTTTTGCAACTTTTGAGTTTAGGTGTTTGTGTTTTATTTAAAGGGAGTGTTAAAATTAGGGACATTGTTTGCAGTCTGTGTTCTTCATGGCTGGCAACTTACCCAAGCAGTTGTTTTCAGTCCCAACAGTGCAGAGAGAGGAGCTACTGTTCAGTTAGGGACTTTATGTACTGCTTGGTGTCTAGCTTTGGCTTGGTTTTTGGACTTTTTGGGGAAATACAAGTTTGTGTATGCATGCATGCTGCCTATGTGCACTATGTGACAACTTACTTTCTGACTGGCTCTTTCCAGCATTACCTACCAGCAATTAGGCTTCTTCTTCACTCATAGCATGGGTATTCACTTGGTCCTGGTGGTTCTACTGCTATGCCTGAAAAGAAAAAAAATTACTAAAAGTGAGTCCTTGCTGTTTCCACAAGCTCAGTCAGTGCTGCAGATACTGATGGGAGATCCTTTAGTGGCCATTCGTTGTTACTCATTTCATACCCTGGTCTCTTGGATTTCCTCTGGTGTTGAATTTTCTGCTATCATGAAGTGGGGTCAGAAACAATCTCTGTGGCTGTTCCAGTGTCTGATAAGGGAATGGGAGAACCATCTATTTTTGCGAGATGCTCCAAGAGATTCTTCACAGTGAAGATGGAGAAAGAGACCTCTTGCCTAGGATAAAGAGCCATCTCATAGTATGTCTTCATGCAGGGATTGTTTACATAGGAAAAAGAAGCAAAAGGTTAGACATTGTGTATCTAAGGATACACTTATGATGATATTCCTTAGTCTGCAGTTTATTGTAGACAATTGGTCCTGGAATATAAAATCCTTACCTGAGTAATATTGTGATAATCCTAAAGACAGTCAGAAGAGTCTGACATTGATACAGACAGAGGTCCCTTTCCAATGGATTCCCAAGGTCATAACTGATTCTGGGGAAAGCATAAATGCCACATCTCCCGTGAAGGAATTTTCTTTTTCTATTTCCAGGAATAATGATGTTTTGTGGGAACAAGGGGAAGTTCCCACTGAAATGAGATATTATGAGTTATTACAAGTGAAGGTGTCACGTGTTACTCCTATTCTGCAAGCCGTGGATATCTTTAATGCTGCCTACAATAATCCTAATTCCCAGGCTTCAGTCCTTAAAAAGGCAGATAGATTGTATAGAGTTTCCAAGGTTTCTCGTTTTCTCACCTTTGGTCTCATCCTGCAGCAATTTCTGCCTTATTCTCATCTGGTAATAAGCTCTGGGTGAATCCCAACCCCTCTCTATAGGATAAAAAGGTAAGAAGTTGGACAGATTTAGGAAGAGAACTTACTCATCAGCAACTTTGGATTTTAGAATTGTGAATTACCAGGAACGTGTGGAAGTTTGTTACTTTGTGCTGAAACTTTAAGGGAATACTCTACTAATCTGCCCTCAGAGGATAAATCCTTTATGAATCCAATTATTTCTAATCTTCAGGTCTCTAAACATAATACAACAACCACGAAAAAAGTCCAAAAACGACAAGTCCACAGACAGATAATCCACAATACTTCTTTATTCACAGGTTCTCTAGCACCTCAGCTCACAAGCCTTTACAGAGTATAAAACTATCAAAAAGAACAAACACTTGAATAACAGCACCATTGAAAAATCAAATTACACAATTCATTTAACTAATTGTTCTCTTAATTAATAAATTAAACAATTAAACAGCTAAATAGCAATTAAAAAAGTGCCTTCCAATTACATTCTAAGTAAAGACTTTGTGGGACCAAAGTCTCACATTTTAATATAAAATTGTTTCTTTATATTATTGTATTTATATTTACATACATATATATATATATATATATATATATAGGTCTCTAAGCATATCCAAGAGAGAGTGCATGATAGTCTTGATACTGTGTCTAGGGCCACTGCTACTGTCTTTGGGAGAGGTATGCATGGGCACATAACCAACAGTTTGCAGATAAAGTTAAATCTGAGATTTTTGAGCTCTGCTCTAAAGTTGTGTAGACAGAAATTAGTTCAAGGAGTTAGGTTTCAGGTCCTCCATTATGAATTAAATAGATGCTCTACTTCCTTTAGTCCCTATCTACTTCTGATACACCCTGCATTAATAAGAGATGGCAAAAGAGGATCAACATTAACAAAAGTTAAGAATATTTTCAGAAAATAGGACAATTTACACTTTTAAAATGACTCTACCTGTATTCTTCCCCCCTCCTCTTCTGCAATTACACCTCTAACTGTCCCAGACACAGGACCTCCATCTCTCTCTCTCTTCCCCCTTTGCAATCACATGCTAACTCTACAGATAATCAATCCAGTTCCTTTAGGTTACATGGGCAAAGATGTTTATTTTGGATTCTTTCTGATTCCAAAGAAACAACTTGCTTGGAGACAAGTTCTAGATTTTTTTCTTTCTCAGATCGTGTGTGTTTGAGTCACACTATCAGTTCTTTTCAGGTTGTCCATAGCTCTAAGAGTATTCACAAAGAGTCCAACTCCTGGAATAGGACATTCTCATATGTTTATTTAAACACTTATCTTTGCAGTGCCTTTTGCCAGAGGTCAGGAGTCTTTCCTCATTTATATGGAGTTCCAGGTAAATATTCAAAACCCCTTTTTGACTCCATCATACAGGATTGGATTTCTAAGGTTCAAGACAACCCAACTTTAACAACCTCTGAAATTTCAGATTCCAGTTTGCAAGCCTTTCCTCCTCACATGGACATGCCAGCATCATTTCAGACAAATAATACAGCTGTCATGCATTACATTAATAAACGAGGAGGATACCCACACTGGGGGGGGGGGGGGTTACAGCCAGATTGATTAGAGTCATGACTGTGTTCCTGGCAACTGGAGTTCGATTAATTACTGCTCATCTTGGGGCTGGTGTACACAGCTGGGCATACCTTATGGCTGATCACTGGGGAAGGTCTGTGTCATGTGGGGAATTTTTTTTACATAGGGAGGCAGGACTGTGACTAAATGTTTGCAGAGGAGGGGATGATAGTCCTGCAATGTGCACTACACATCCTTTCATATGATGGAACAGTTGTTCATAAGGGAAGAGAGAATATAGACACATAAAAAAGGTCCTCTGCTGCAGCATGATACAGCCCCAGGGTGCCTTGATCTCCTCATGAACCCCAAACGGAGTGGAGAAAGTCTGGGGGAGGCTTGCCTTAAGGGTATGGAAAAGAAAGCATTCCTTAACCTTTGGGCTTTCAGCTTTTCCACTGCATAAATTAAACCCCTTTTGTGTTTTTTTCTCCATTCACGTAATCAGGCTGAGAAGTTGCAACTGCTCTGAATATGACTTTTTGTTTCCTGTCAGACTTGTATCATTGATGGATTGTTAGAATTCCACTGAGCCGAAATAAGTAAAAGTAAAATTTTCCTCAAACTTTTGATAGCCTATATTACACCTGTGGTAGTAATCCTGCTGTGTCTATTATAGTGAAAGTCTGAAGGTGGTTTAACTTTTTGCATATCTCCCTTTTTTAATGTATTCCAATCTGTTAAATCCAGTGTTGTCTTATTTGTCTGGTCTCAACCTGTGGGTTATTGCATCTGACTCTGATATGAAGCTGGCCATATTCAGAATCTTCAGACTTAGAGCTCTGCCTCCTCTAATCATAAGCCCCTAATGTGGCATCCTTTCCTCAGATCTCATTTGCCACTGCCATGATCAGATCATGGACAACAAGCTATGCCTTAGTGTAGCCTTTGGATATAGCTATTGCAATAATTTTTCAGTCCACCTTTTTTCCTCTACCCTTTTTCTGATAGTTGTAGGATAGTTATATTTGATTTATTTGTATTAGTTCTATTGTTTAATTGTGTCTTTGCATTCCCACCTTGGTTCCTTAACCCTTTATATTATAACAGTTAATGTGTGAACCTTTTTCTCATTCTATTGTGTGGAATTTTTCTCTGACTAGTTTATCTTAGATAATAGGTATTTACTAGCATTTGCAATGCTATTTCTTGTTAGGTATGCAGATATTTGTTTCTAGTTATTACTGTGTGTGTTATTGTGCATTAGTTTGCTTTTGTGATAGCCCTGGGATGGACAGCTCTAAGGGTTCGGGGTTCCAAAACCGTGTGTCATGTGAGTATAAACTGCCTTCACAGGATGCTTACGACAATGTGTATACTATTTGGGTGCTTCCCAATTATATACTGATTGCAAGGCATGCGCTGATTTTGGTACTCACATCATTAATGAAAGATATACTAAGCTTGTGAACAAGGGTAGTCTCAAGCCAGTTTCTACCTCTTCCTTCTCTCCCACCCTGAGTAAGAAATCTGTCAAGAGGGAGGAGGAGAGTTCTAAGGATAAAGCTTCTAAGACCTGTGAAAAAGAGCAGGAGGATCACAAACAACCCTCTTCATCTTATGAGGATTTCCCAGAGCAAAGGTATATCATCCTTTGTCCCATCCCATTCTAACCTCTTCAGTTCCCTTAGTGCTGACAGTCCAGATCCCAGTCATTTTAATTTTGGAGTCTTCTAACTCCCCAACTCTTAGCATTCCTACCAATTTTTTTGACTAAGGACCAGATTGCTTCCTGTGGCAGACTGAAGTCCCCTGTATGCCCTACCACTCCTGCAGACTTTTCCTGGGTCCATTTCCTTCCTCTCCTCAGGTTGATCTCCTCTCACATCTGTGCTTCAAATCTAATGTTGACCAAGAGGTCATCAAAGCTACATTCAGTGACTTCTTCCTTTAAATCAACCAGGTCGGTTGGGAGTCTCAAACTCTCAGATCTGGAAGAACTGATGAGATCTTTCTTGCAGGCTCAGATTCAGTTAGGCTTTATCCCAGCCTCATTGGCTCCAAGGCCTGAGGTGTCAGCTCCCATCTTTGTTGTTCCTCTCTCGGTTCCTTTGATTCCAGAGTTGCCTGGGTTGACCATGCTACCTTCTCCTCTGCCAGTGCCAATGGCTTGGCCACTTTGGGTGTTGACACCATCCTTGGGATTCTTGAATCAGTGTTATCAGATCTGTGGGCTCCTTAGACCCAGGCATGGGAACTGATGCACCTAGGTCAGGGTCGACCTTATCATTAAGTGTTTTGGCTCTTGACAATTCATCTCCAATCTCTGTGTCTCTCTTCTGCCTTTGGATTTGAGGAGCATTGGACTCAGCTCTCCAGCTTTGAATTTAGCATTTGACATCATGGAGATGACCCTCTCCAATTTGGAGAGAGGGCTTTGGCAGTGTCTTTGGATCCACTCTAATCTGTTCATTCCATGCATGGAGATCTACATCAGTTGTCTCCAGGACAACCTGCACCCTTAGGTCCCTAGGTTCCATTGCACTCAGGATACCCTGCTTCATCCATGTCCCTTCCCACTTTCCCATCTAGGGATGTGCATGGCAAGAACAAGGACACTGACCTCAGTGACAGGGAGGGCTTTTCCAAATCCCATGATAAAAGCTCCTTTGGTGACTTAATAGAATTATTGAGACAACATGGGGGCTGAACCACTGAAGCCCATTCCCCAGAGGAATCTGTGTTTCTGGAGGCCTTTGACACAAGCTCATCCACACCTTGGATGGTCCCCCCAGATGTCCTTATATACCTGGCATCTCAAAGGGCTTGGAGAGAACCTGATGTGGTATAAACCATCTTCAAGAAACCAGACAAAATTTTGGCCCCTCCTAAGGGCAAACTTCAATGGGTAAGGGTCTGGCTGTGAATGCCATTATTATTGTAGCAGACAATAAAAAGGACATCTCAGAGGAGAGTTCCTTGGTCATCCACCCAACAGGTAGTCAAGGGCCTTGGACTGGTTAGGAAAGTGCACCTACACTGCTGACAGATTCACCTTGTGTGTGCTGAATTATCTTTCTCACTTGATGAGAGGTCAGCTAGACCTTGTAGCAGAAGTGTCAAAGGTTGTCAAGACTAGCAACCTGCAGTGGCACAGAGGATGCTGTAGGCTCAACTGTCTACTATGCAGTCTATATCTAATGCAGTTCAGATCTAATGTTTTTATGAGGCTGCTGTCCAACACAGCCAATAGAAGTCCTGCACAGCAGGAACCTGCATTGCTATGTGTGTCATGCCAGGATGCACTTGTGCAATTTTGTGGACTGTTTAAAAGTGGCCTTTGTTAATACTCCTTGTGACTGTTCCTTCCATTTTGGTCTGAAGGTCAAGGTATTGCTTACTAGGAGTGAACAAGATGTTTTCAATTGGGGTTCATTTCTTAACCCCTCAGTGGTCCTTCTTCAGGAACCAGAAGGGCTGAAAGTGTCTCTTTTTTTCACAAAGTGTGACAAACTTTCCAAGTTGCTCCTAGAGAAGGTTCCATCTCATCAGAGAGAGCAACCATAATAGATACCACCCACAGGGCAGAGGGGGGTCCAAAGAAACAGGGCTTTCTCCAGGAGGTCCTTCCAGCTCTTTCAAAGGGTTGTCGTACTGCCACTCTCTGGATGCAATTTGAGGTCCCTTGGCTCTCCTCCACAAAGCTTGGGAGGCCATCACCTCAGACACATAGGTGAGAGTCATATCCAGGGGTTATACTATTTGCCTTTTTTTCACCCAAAAGATTCAAAAAATCCCTTCCAGATGTTCCAACCTGCCAAAGGAGTGATGCAGCAGTGGAGATTTAAAAACTGTTATTATAGAGGTCCCACCAGACCTGTAAGGATCCAAGGTCTATTCCAGACTATTTTTGGTTCTGAAGAAAAACCAGGACCTCAGACCTATTTTGGATCTCAGCAATTTGAACCATGTTATCAAACAGCCCAAATCCCAGATGGTCATTGTGCAGTCTATTCTGCCTCTTCTGTGGAAGGATGACTGGATGTGCTCAGAGGATCTCAAGGATACTAACATCACGTTAAGATAAAGAGGTTTTTCAGGTGAGTCCTGCACTTTTGGCAGGGAGGTCAATCATTATCAGTTTCGATCTCTGCCCTGTGATCTCACCACAACTGTCCAGGTGTTCACCAAATGCATGGCAGTAGTGGGAACATGGTTCAGGTTGCAAGGGTTCAAGGTCTTCCCTTACCTGGATGATTAGCTCCTGACTGCATCCATAAAGGCATCCCTCATCAAAGCATGAGATTCTTTACTCTAGCTGTGTCTGTCCAAGGGCATAACAGTAAATCACAAAAAGTCCAGCCTGGAACCAGTTCAAGTGTTAGGATTTATCGGGTGCCATTTGGATATGGTCTCTTAGACAGCGTAGTTGCCATTTTCAAGGCTAAGTTCACTTTGTCTACAGTCTTCTCACATTCTGCAGGTTCTCAGGCCTTCTGATGCTTCAGTAATTCATTCCTTGGGCACAAGGTGCCTCAATTTATGTCATACCTTTTGCAAGATTCCACATGCAAGCTTTACAGTGGACTCTTTCACTTCAGTGGTTCTATCTGACTTTCCAGTGCTACTGACAGGTGATTATAACAGCCACATTTGATGGTTGTTGAAGTCCCATCTGGTTGTGACAGGGCAGCCCTTAGTTCTTTTCCATCCCCAGGCCATGATAACTACAGACGCTTCACTTCTGGGGTAGTGAGGCATTTTGAGGGGAAGACTGTCCAAGGCATTTCACTGATAATTGTAAATGAGAAGTGTCCTCCTGGCATTGCAGGCATTTCAGGACTTTCTACCCAAGGATATGATTGCATACAGACAGAGAGCACATCTGTGATTTGGTATCTGAACAGGCAAGGAGGATCTTGATCGTATCCCCTGTGTCAAGAGGCCACGATGGTTTGGCAATATGCGGTATCCTCTCAAATGTTTCTGATCGTAGCACATATCTCAGGGAGATCCAACATCCTGGTGGAAAGCTTGAGCAAGAACATTCTTCTGCCTTACTAGTGGTCCCTGAATCCCAAGGTACCAAAACAGATTTTCAGCCATTGAGGCACCACCTGGTGTGATCTTTTTGCTTCCCTGGCCAATGTTTATGCCCTGATCCTGCAGAAGGGACAGTCACCAATGGACGCTCTTCTGCATGCTTGGCCTCTAGGTCTTCTCTATCATTATCCACCAACATCTTGATGATCAGGTTTCTTCAAAAGGCAGACCATTGCAGTTCAACTATGATACTAATTGCTCCATTCTGGTTCTGACAGGTTTGGTTTCCCTTTCTTTGGCTTGTGTGCCTAATCTGGTTCTAGATCTAATAATTCATCATTCTGTAAAATTACTGCTCCCAAACCTTTGTGCCCTCAAACTGACCATATGGTTTCCCTAGTTCCAGTGATGGCCAGAGAGAGCTGTTCATATAATTTCTTCATCCCCAAAACCCTCTACCAGGAAGGTTAATACCAGTAAATGGAAGTGCTTTTCTATTTTGGGCTTTTGTCAAGGGCTTGCATCCCTTTTCACCACCTTTAAACACCATTCTGGACTTCTTGGCTGATCTTTTTCATTCTGGTCTCAGTTGTTTGACTATTATAGTACAACTGGCTGCTAGTTCTAACTTTCATGTTAGCAGGGATAATAGCCCTTTGGTGGCTGCCAAGCTTTCAAAGGCCTTCTTTAGGGGCACCATTTTGCTGCATCCACCTGTCAGGAACCTGGTTGCTCCTTGGAACCTTCCTGTACTGCTGCAAGTTCTTTCTAGACCTCCCTTTGAACCTTTAGCTATGGTATTTTTAAAAGTTTTGTCATGGAAAACTCTTTTCTTGGTGATGTCATGTCAGCCATAAGGGTCTTGGAACTTAAAACATTATCTTTCATATCTAACTTAATTTTCAAAGTGTCTCAGAACTTCAGTTATAGGATCATAGGAGGTTACTAGGTTAATAGCCCCAGGGCCTTTACGAGCCTAGCCATGTTCAACCCCTGTTCCCAACGGTGTCTGGTTCAAGCAGACACTAAAATCAGCACCTAATTGCTCCTGTCTAAGAGGGACACAGGTGGAACCCCCAGACTGAATTTCTGGTTACCTATCCAATCATCCAATGTGTCCTTAAATAGGGCCAACAAGGGGCTTTGTTGAATATGAACAGGAAGCTTGTTTCAAACATGGGGCAACCTCTGTGAGACAAATCTGTCTCTCCAGCAAGTTCTGTTGATATCACATACCAGGTTAAGGTCCTGTGAATGAGTGACCTGTCTGCCATTTCACTTGCAAATGTGTAGCATTTCCATTAAGGCTGGATCAGGGATTGCTGTATATGCAAGGCACAGGTTGCCTCTAAACACATGACACAGAGTAAAGTGACAATGATTTCAGTCTGTCCACATAAGGCAGATCTTGAAGACCCTGAATTTTCTTTTTAAGGAACCTTTGTGATCTCTCCAATTGCTGCAGGTGTTTGGAAAGGAACCAAAGGGAGTGTCATACTCTATTATTGGCCTGATGAGAGAAGAGTACAGGGTGGTTATAACCTCTTTTTTATGGAGGCAATGCCCTTACTTATGAGATGAGCAATATAAAATGCCCTTCTTACCACTGTGGAGACCTGGTGATCAGAGTTAAGGTTGCTGTCAACCCATGTGCCTAGATCTCTCACCACTGACAGTGTGCTTACAGTGTTTTTATCGATGTGCTGGTTTGAAGGAATATCACCCTTGCCGAAGAGGATGATAATGCATTTTTTTGCATTATGTTTAAGACTATGACTTTGGCACCAGTCTTTAGTCTGCATAAGACCTTCTTGCAGGATGTTGACATTGCTAGGGGTTTCAATTATTGCTCTCAGTTTACAGTCATCAGCAAACTTTGTCAGCCACAGTCCTTTAATTTTAGCCTATACTTCAGAGAAGTAGATTAAAAATAGTAGGGGTCCCAGAACTGATCTATGTGGAATACTGCTGGTTACAGGTCTGATGGAGGAGGTGGAGTCCCCTATTGTGACCATATGAGTTCTATCAGATCTCTCATCACTGACTGTGTGCTTAGGGTATTGCTATTGATGTGGTAGTTTGCAGGAACATCACCATTGCCAAAGGGGATGATAATGCATTTTTTTTGCATTAAGTTTAAGACCATGACTTTGGCACCAGTCTTTAGTCTGCATAAGACATTCTTGCAGGATGTTGACATCAGTAGGGGTTTCAATGATTGCTCTCAGTTTGCAGTCATCAACAAACTTTGTCAGCCACAGTCCTTTCTTTTTAGCCTGTAATTCAGAGAAGTAGATTCAAAATAGTAGGGGTCCCAGAACCAATCCCTGTGAAACACCGCTGGTTACAGGTCTGATGGAGGAGGTGGAGTCCCCTATTTTGACCATATGAGTTCTATCAGTGAGTCAGTTTGCAACCCACTTGAAAATATATGGGTTGATACCCAGCTGGGTGAGTTTATCAATGATGCATGAGTGGGGGATTGTGTCAAAGGCTTGGATATGTCTAGTTAGGCCATATGCACAGATTTGCCATTGTGTAGTGCTTTGGTGACTGTCTCCATGAAGTCCAATTTTAACAGGCATGATCTCCCCTTGACAAAGCCAAACTCTGTGGGGTCAAGCATTTGGAGATTTCCTATATCTTCATTAATAAGGTCCATGGTAATTCATTCCATGGTCTTGCAGATAAGGCTGGTCAAGCTAATGGGTCTGTAGTTCCTGGGGTCCTTGGATGTACCCGTTCATGCAAAGGGATGAAGGTAGCTGTTTTCTATTCTGCTGGGATGAAACCAGTGCTTAGACTGTGATTAAAAAGCATGCTCAATGGTGATGCTAATTCCTGTTTTAACCCATGTAGAACACAGCCCGAGATGTTGTCAGGTCCCATAGAGGCTGTGATTTTGGCCTTGGAGAGGGCATTTAAGACCTGCTTCTCAGAGGTACTAGGTGGGGGATAGGTATTAGGGATACTTTGGGGTACATATGGTGGGGACAGGGGAGTGAAAGTTTCACTGAACCTGTCAGCCAGCAGGTATGCAATATCCACTGGTTCTATATATGTAGTACCATTAACTATGAGTTCAGTGCAAATCTGGGGCTTAACTTTGAGGTTACGGATGTAACTAAAGAATGCCTTGTGGTTGTCCTTAGTTAGGGAAGCAAATTTGGATTCATAATTAGCTTTGGAGGACCTCACTAGGAGTTGCATTTGCTGTTTAAGCTGAGGAGGGAGTGTTAACAGTTTGGAGACAATTCGTTCCTACTCTTAGACAGCAATTTCTTTCTCCTATTGTATAACCCATTAATGGCAGTTGTCTACCAGTCAGGCTTTGTCTTTCCTTGAAGATCTTGCTTTGGTTCTATCTGGTATGGCAGACTCAATGTAATTGTACAAGTGCCTGTATAAAGCATTGGTGTATAACTCAGCATAGGTATCTGTTCCATCAGTGGGGGAAGGGGCTATGAAGCTATTTATGCCATCATGTAAGAGGTTGTAATTGGCCTTGGAGAAGTTTTTTAGTCTAGTTATGTGTTATAGTTACTTCTAGTGAGTCCGATTTGTGGTCAGATCTCACCAGGGATGGCCACACACTGGGGTGGTGCATCAGTCCCCCATGTTGTTGAGCACCAGGTCCAAGATGTTTGAGCTCCTTGTGGGTGTTTCAACCAGCTGGTTCAGGGCATTGGCGTTAATGAAGTAAATCCAGGAACATTTGGGAAAGTGAGTTAAACACGTATTATTTACCCAGTCTATGGAAGGGTAATTAAAGTCACACAAAACAATGGTGCTTGGTTGTATCTTGATTGACTGAAGTAGATCCAAGTAGGCTGAGTGGATGTCCTGATTCATGGAGGGGGTCCTATAGCTGTCAATGACCTGAAGATGGGTCCAACCTGCAGTCAATTGCACCTGAAGTAATTCACGGTAATTGTGCTGTTTAACCAGTCTACAGGTGTATTTATCTTTAATGAATATTGATACACCATCTCCTTTAGTTCTCATGCCTTCAGTTTGTGGTCTGGATGTGTAGCAGGAAATGTAACTTGGTATAGCTGGGGTGCTCTCCGCAGCCTTAAACCAGGTCTCAGTGACAGCACAAATGTCAGCATCTTCCAGGGTGAGAACTGCTTCCAGTCAATGTAGCTTCTGGTTTAGACTCCTAGCATTTAACATCATTACCTTGAGGTTGTTTTTAGAGGGTATTTTTATGTCAGGAATTTTGTTCTTGTGATATTGCCTAAAAAGGCACTCTAGGGATGGCAAGAGCCTTAGCCAGTAACCAAAATCCCAGGGTGACAGATAAAGACCATATCTGGCAAAGCATCGAGGTCTGTCGACCATGTCATTCCAGGCTGACAGATACTCAATCCCCTTTGAATAACACCAGAAACTAAACCAGTTGTTGAAGTCAATCAGTTTTTGTTTGTATTGAGGTATCATCCGAGGCAAAGATAAAATACTGCTTAAGGCTAGGGACATACCTGCCTGAGACATATAATTCAAGAGCTCAGTCATGTCTGTCTTCATATAGTCCAGGGAGGTACATCTCAAGTCATTCACACTAACATGGACTATGATGGAGTCATAACAGTGCCTGTTGTTGAGAGACTTGAGTGCATGTGTGATGTGGTGGATCTTGGCACCTGACTGACTGCTGACCATGACCTTTTCATTATCTAGCCTGGTGAGAGTGGCATCTGTGTGCCTCACAATTGAGTCACCTATGACTAAGATGTTTGTTTTTGTGTTATGCCTTATGGGCTTGACTGGAGAGATGCTGGTGTGTGATATATTATGTGTACTATGTTCTGCAGAGGATGTATTATGTGAAGCATGCTTGTGTTTGTGTTTGGGAGGTCTCTGATGTTTAGGTAAGCTTCTCGTAAGGACCTCTGCATATGTAGGTTTATGTATTGTTAATTTGGTAGGTACAGGAGGTGAGGTGTGCATGCTGATAACCTGCTTTGTGTCAGATGGACTGACTGGTGAGTGAGAGAGGCTGGATTCTAGGTTCTTGATATAGATGCATCTCTCACATAATGAATTTTTGTGGACTAGAAGAAGTCGGTTGTCAATTTACATGAGGCAATTGCTACATTGCCTCATTATGTCCATGTCAACCAGGCTGGCTGGAGAAACTATGGGAAATTCTCTGTCCATAATGCTAGGTAAGTTGATGTGGTCAGACAACAGGAGGAGGACAGAAAGGAACAAGTAAAGTAGAGGATAGGAGAAGTGGACAAAAAATATGAAGGGCTAGTGAGTAGGATCTGTGCTGGTACCTCAGGAGTGTCACTGAATGTATCACCTGTCAGTGATGGGCAATCAGAAGACCTCACCGATGGAGCACCAGCAGAGTACTAAGGGAAAATTTGCAGGCAAAAGTGTCTGCATCTATAACCACTAATGGTGCCCACAGCTGAGCATCAGCGCATGATGCACAAATGCGGTGCTATGTAGCAAACAAGCAAGAACTGAGCTAAACAAATTAACCAATAAAAAAAGCTCAAAACTGAGCCATGCTCCAGCAACCTTCAATCAGATGAGTTCTAATTTCATGCTCCTGCCACTAGGGTGCAGGTGAACCCTCTCCAACAAAAGATGGCCTGGTTTAGTGCTCAAGTTATACAAACAGAGATAGATTCAGCAGGTAAGAATCTTGTCTATGCTACAGCAAACAAAGTGCACCAATTTCAGAAAAAAAGCAGTTCTTATAAGCAGGCACAGTAAGCCTTCAACCATCAATTCCCAGCTCAGAAGGGCAGAAGCTACCCTCTCCTCCAACAAGAGTGTAGACCACAAACCTTCTTAATTGAAAATAATGGGCCTGAAGCCCAAGTGCCTAAACCAGAACTAAGACACTTTTAGAGTAACAGACACACTAAGCCTTCAACCAGCAATTCCCAACTTAGAAGGATGTAAGCTACCTCTTCTGCCACAAGAGTCTAGACCACAAACCTTCCTAATGTATAACAACTGTCCTGAAGCCCAAGTGCTTAAACCAAAAGGTTTAGAATAACAGTTACAATTTAATTGGGCTACTAACAAGCAGTAATAAATGCAGCAGAATAAATGCAATTGAACAATTTTAAGAACAAGCAGCAAAAGGAAAATAAAGCAGGAAGAAACAAAAATATAGTAAAAGCAGCTGAATAAAGTGTATTTTTATTTTAGGTTAAATGGGAAGGGAGGAAGCAGAAGATAATCCATGGGTGAGAAACTAAGGGGTGGGCCTTCCTTAATGATCTCTCACTACTCAGTAGAATGAGCTGATGAGATGGGACTGGGAGGAGTGTCCAAAACCAGATAAATAGTAGGGGGGGGGGGTGGAACAGAAAAATAAAATGCAGAGATCAGCAATATTCAGCCAGAGTACAGCAAGCAGGCCAAACAAACACTTCAGAGATATTTTTAACTAAAAGAACAATGCTGTTTCTCAGCTCCTCCTTCTAATTAACTGATGTTATTTAGTGTTTGCAAAGGAATTCCTTGCTAACTTTCTTAACTGATCCTAGCCATCTAGCTAGTCATCATCTTCCATGCCTTCTAACTTAATTTTTCATAAAGATAGAGTCACCTTGAGGACTAACTTGTCCTTCCTGCCCAAATTTACTTCTGAATCAGATTTAAACCATCCCATTCATTTGCTGGTTTTCTTTCAAACTTCATTTACAAAAGAGAAAATTTGCTTCATTCATTGGATGTCCATAGCTTAGATTCTACCTGGACAGAACCAAAAGTTTCAGAAAATCTGACCAACTGTTTGTTTCTTTTTCCAAGGATAGACTTGGCAAACTTGTTTCCAAAGTGACCCTATCCAAATGGCTTTCAGATTGTATTTCTTTTGCATACTCCTTGAAATGAATTCTTTTACATGCGAAGCCCAAAAATCATTTAACAAGGTAATGCCTATCTCAACTGCCTTTTTCTGGTAAGCATCTTTTGTTGGTATTTGTGCTGCAGCTACCATGTCTAATACTTGTATTTTTGTGTCACATTACAAACTGGATGCACAGTCTAGCTCTAGAGCTTGTTTTGGTTCCACCTTCTTGCAGAGTTTTCTCTATTAGGGTGTCTCTGGGATTTTTACTCAGTGGGGACTCTGTTCCATAGGTTGAGACTGGACAGATAAGACAACATCAGATATGAAAGTTATGTACTTACCACAGCACAACAGTGTTACTTATCACTCATTCCACAAACTGTATTACAGGTATCATCAAATTGCATAAAATAGGATAGGAAGAGTATTTTTGTACTTAATGAATGGGTACTGGGCCTGAATGACTGACAAAACTGCTTGTGAATGGGAAAATGCATTTAAATTAATAATCTTTTCCATGTGGTCAGAACTAAAGATGGTGTGGGTTGACACTGCTTTTAAGGAGCTCACACCAGCAGATTCATGATAATTTATCACACACATTTCCTTGATGGACACCATGAAAAAATATTCACTAAAAGACACTTTCAGTAAACAGTAACAAAAGCTTTTTTTTTCCAGGGGAAAAAGCCCCGCCCTCACATATATACCAACTCCAAGGTCACACAACAGTGGAGAAAGTGCAATGCTTACTGTTTGCTGAAAGCAGCTTCAAGCAAAATTTCTCTTGCATCGCTGTCAGTTGGCAAAACACCAGCTGAACAATTCTCACATTCCCATAGTACCCTGTAGTGGAGTAGAATCAGTACAAACACAGGTCTTACCTCACACAAGGGGACTTTAAACCATTAGAAAATATGGATTGTATGATTGGACATCTGTTACCTAAAGACTAGTCCTAATAGTGCTTCAAGCACCCTCCTAAAATAAAGATGTATTAGTGCACAGAAAAAGTGGTGCATGACTGGCATAACATTACTGAAGTGAAATAATAAAGACAGTGACTGAATTCAGTATTTTACACTTATGATTTTTTATGAGCCTTGGAAAAAATAAGCTGTTTGTCAAGTAAGACTTGCAGTTTATTTCTTAGGTAGTGGGCAACTATGAGTCATTAAAATATATGTTTCTAAGTTTAGATGTAAATGACATTTTTATTACATTATTAACAGTAGAAGGTCACCTTCTAATTTTTGTTAGTTTAATTCTTCCTCTAAATCATGACAATTTGCAGTCTGGTTTGGATTTAGAATCTGCCCTTACTGTTATAATTTTATAACATCTGATCTGCAGTGTTGTACTGATTTGATGGACAATAATGACCTCCTTCATTAACTTCACTTTAGTTATGGAACACTGACTTTAGAAGCCTTTGGGCAATATTTAGTTTCCATTCACTTGATAGTAATAAATCAAAGAGATGTCTGCCTGCCTGCAGTTACTGATGTTCTTAGAGTGGAATGTGTGTTGGATATATAAAAAGGAAAAAAAAAAGTGTAGTCATTTTATGAGTCAAAATAAAAGTTCACGAGACGTGGAGACTGGGGAATAGTATGGGAAAAGCAAAGACTAGTGTTTACTTTTCAGCAAAGTCTTCATAGGAAATGGTTGTGGTGAGAGCAGAACAGGTTGCTCATTTGATCTTGATACATACAAATTAATGTCTTCTGCTTCAAAGAGTTTTCTGTGATGAACATCTGACATCTGGTATCTTCTATTTTTAAATCTAATCTTTATTTCTAGTATGAAAGCAATAAAATGAGCACAAAAGTGCTGTGGGCTATGCACATGTTAGAGCGTAAAGTACATCCCAGAACTTAAGGCATTTATTAGAAGTGATGTAACAATTTACTTCCTGATTAAAGAGGTCTAACTGTTTTGTCTAAAAAGTTTTGCCTAAAAAGGGTGTATGTTATTAAAATGGGACTTTGCTTTTTCATTTCTGTATATACAGTGACACTGGCCCAATGTCTTGGGAATAAAATTATTTTTGTAGTGTTAGTAATGACAGTTGAGTATGTTTGGTTTGTAAGACGTTATTTGTGTGTGTGTGTGTGTGTGTGGGGGGGGGGTTCATTTACAGGGTGTCCAAAGCTACACATTTAGTGGTCACTAAGTGGTATTCCTATGGGAATCAGAAGCGGTAGTAATAGAATACTTCAGGTGATGGAAAAAGCAGTAGCTTCTGTCTGCATGTTTTGTATACTTAGCATGCAAGACCGGCCTAAGGAGTAAAAAAAATCACTGTTAGCAGAAGATAATGGCCACCGGTGGTTCATCCTTCATTTTTTACCTTTTCAGCAGTGTATTCATTAAAGGGCTAATCACCCTTCCACCCCCAAAAGAAGGGAGGGAACCTCCTCGTTGGTGATGTAGGAGACTGCACTGCACAGGAGGGGCAATGAATGTGTGCAGGAGGAAACTGTTGCCCCACAACAGGAATGCATTTGTAGGATGGCCTATGACTTCTATGTACCCTTAAAGAATTCAAGCTTTATCTATTCATATGTGTCCTAGGCACTACTGTCTGCCAGTTCAACAAATGTGGTAATGTACATGTTGCTACAGTGAATTCTGATTCTTTTAATGTCAGGGTTGTAGATTTAGGTTTGTTATGCATCTGAGGTTTCCTTGCTAGAACTTTTTCTATTCTTTGATCTCTATCCAGCTAATTGTAGATTTTTTTAATCATTTACCATTTTTTGGAATATTTCTACTTGCTGCTTTGGTTCACCTTTCTTATGCTCATGTTGGTAAGGTTGACTTTTTCAGAAGTACTGCAATATAGAATGGATACAGAGCAGCTGGGGTGGGAATTGCTATGATAGTGCCAGCTCATGTTTGACACCATGGAAGATCTGTGTAGTGTAATGTCCTGCTTGTATGTCGTATGGACCTGTACATATCATGTATCATAGAGTGTTTGGGAGTGTAGGCATGAAGGTAACTGTAGGCATAGCAGTCCTCATAAAGGTCACAGAGAGGGGGCAATGGGAATAGTAATGCCGAAGAAGATCAGGAGTGCTCAGAGATGGCATGGTAAATAAATGCACTAGCCTGAAATATGCATGATTGAAAGAACACATTCTGCACTTGATAGACTGCTTTGGGTAGCTACATTGTGTTAGGGTAGCTAGGCCTCTGCTGTTTCTTCTCCCCTTTGATATTGAATGGAGCCTGGCAGTGTCTGAGTAGTATTAGTCTGGCAGAATTACAACCTGATGGATGATAGTGACTGTTATGATGAGCGCTGTGATAGTGGCTAGCTGCCAAGGTAGGTGATTTGGTTCTGCAGCAATGTGAAGAAGTAGAACTTGTGCGATTGTGTTCTGCACAGTCTTTTAAGAGCAATTGCTTAGATGCTAGTAATTTAGTAAAACTCTCTTCACCTGTTTCTACTTGCATTGCCTTTGGTAGAGCGCAACCAGTAGTAGGATGATGACAAAACTGTCCACTGAGAAAAGGGCTCAAACACATCAAAGAGCATTCATTTTCTTGCAGGTTACTTTGTGGTGACCTTGTTTCACTATATAAGAGTTTAAAGGATGAGAGGCTAAGGCCTCATTAGATATTACATTTGTTGAGCATAATCTAGGAATGAGAACTATTTGAACATGGTTTTAGGCTTATATCACACAAACAAGGTAGTGAGGGCAAAGATTAAATTGTCAGCTGATATAAGATCCTTGGGTACTTTAAGAGTACTTGTTTTTTGGGTATTGTCACTATATGGCAAGACGAGCTGGAAGGGGGCTTTTAAATGACCTCCACTTAGGTCCTGACCTCATGTTAAACACTGAAATATTGAACCAAGAGAATGAATTAAAATTAGAGCAACTAGGAAGTGTGTGTGCACACAGACAGAGAGAGAGAAAAATGCACCCATAAGAAACAAGATTTGTGATGACTTAGGAATAATTCTATAAGAACTATTTATAGCACAAAAATATACACCGTATTTCTGTATGTGTACACATTTACATATACAAGTGTACCTTATACAGCATATGCCATTATTATTTTAAAATGCAAGCAATTAGTTATACACACCTACATGCTTGTTATAAATTAAATATTACACACACAAAAAAGACTGGCTCCAAAACTAAACCGAGGCAAACAAAATTAAATCTCAGTGACTGTAGCTAAAAAGAAACTAAAGCCAACCATGTACAGGTTTAAGAGAAAATCTCATCCTCACAAACATCACAGCAATGCTCTCCAGGACATAATAATGAAAAGAAAATCTGAAAAGTGAAACACTCTTGTATATTAGGAGTGTACAAGCATTGTAAGAAAAGCAAATGGATGCATGAGCAAGCATAACTCTTAAAAGAAAAAGTGGCAGCAAAATCTGATGAACTGTGCAAATGTTGCATGCATATAGACATATGCATGCATAGTGTCAACAGGAAAGGACAGACCACAAATGAAGCTCAGTAATACAATGGCATTATTTTAGAAAAAAATAATATCATTGCACAATAGTGCTACATAACAATTGTGTAGCTATTGCAGATATAACCACGGCTGGCTTTGACTGGCCACTTAGGCTTCACCCACATTACCAAATCACACAAGGATATGCAACCTCATTACCAAATCACACAAGGATATGCAAATCCTGCATTTCCTACACCTGGGCATTATATGTGTATATATATATATATATATATATATATATATATTGATTAAAAATGGTACAGCAGCAAATGTATCATCTGCTTGAAGACTTAATTTAGGGTTGTGATGACTCTGATTTTAACATTATTTTGTGTTATTCAAATGAGACCTGCATTTTCTACAACTGAACATTTCTCCTTACCGGAGACTTATTGCCATGGCATGGAGACTGGAATGATATACGTTTCACTTAAACATTTTCATTTTGGCTTTTGCCTCAACACTGAGTACATGTCCTGCAAACGTACTTAGTAAAGAGAGCAGGCAAAAAAGATGAGTGCATATGTCAGCTTAACATGCAGTGTGCAGACACTACCGCATCCGTTTGCAGAAAAGTGGAATTTATACTAGCATAAGGTTTGTGTGAAGATCAGTGCATTTGTGTGATGAAAAGTCACTGTGAACATAAGCAAAAATGGACTGATGTAACTCAGTACACACATTCTTCTGACAAAAAAAGCAAGCAGTGACTGTCTTCATATTGTGGTGTAAACTCTTCAAAATTATTCAGTATTGATAGTATCTCACTGAAAAGTACCGCTCAATTTGTACATTACACGGGAGGGGTGATTCTTCACTGACTGTTTCAACATGTACATATGCATGTGTTTGCATATTATGTATGTATATATTTGTTTACTGAGTGAGTGGATGGACTCATCAGACTCTTTCAGCCATGCTCTACACTGCATGCAAGACCGTTATCAAGTCAAACATACACATAATTCTTCTGATATTGAGGTGTTCTGCATTACTATAACAAATGCAATTAACTAGAAGTATGTAATAGGTGGTATCATGCAAGAACAAATCATATAGATATTCATGTAAGTTTATAGTGATGGCATTTTACAGCACAGATAAATGTGAGTGATTAACTTTAGATAGGATGCATATGTTGCAATTAAACTTAAAACTGATCACTATAGAGTACATCTTGACTGATTTAAATCTTAATGTTGAAGTGTCTAAAAGTCAAGCATACTGTGAATTTTATTAGAGCAGAATATTGAGCTGCATTTGTATATATCTTTTGTTTAAATGATTTAGAATGGAACACGCCTCTTAATAATGTTGTTTCTGTTTTAGTGTGTTAAGATTAAGCAGTATGGGGGGGGGTTGAACATTTGTTGTGGCAAGCACATAACTGTCAATAGTTGTACATAAGCAGGGTCACTGGGCTTCTATGAATAGGTGTTGTAAAGAATGTGTGATCAGTGGGGTTTCTGCCACCTGTGAGAGACTACTGCTTGTGGCTACAGCTAGGTTCTTAAACACACATCGACCTCTGTAGTACAGTTAAATTATACTTTATTGTACTACATACTTATAGGAAGTAATGACATTTTATGAGCCAATAAGAATGAGGGTCAGTATTCTAGTTATAGGAGTTTATTAGTAAGTACAGAAAGTGTTAGGCTCTAAGGTGTTAAGTCTTTTGGTATCTGAAAGACAGATTCAGAGATACTTTCTGGTAGGAGATTCGGTAAAACAATCTACATATTTGGTTGATCTCAGTTTGGGTTTGCTTGTATTGAGAGGATATGCATACTGATTATTTTGTGAAGCAAGTGACAGACCTAGAAGTTTATAAAAGAGGGGTACACCTGGCCTGATAAGTGTGTGTGTGTGTGGGGGTGGGGTGGGGGTGGCATCAATTGAAACATGAGCACTTACTCTTTTCAGTCTGCATGAGTGCTACAGCTAAACTATAACAGTTGATTCCCCCTTGATGCTAAAGCTAACCTTTGGCAGTTGACCCCCCCCCCCATGTCCCTCTTCCTTTAAGAATCCCAAACTACCTTAAAGGTCCCAGCTGTCTTAGTTTCTGCCACCCATTCCAGTAACTAATCCAACCTCTCATCCACTTTCTCCTTGAAATAATTCATTCATATGTGAAGTTTAAGTTACCCTTTATCTCTTGGTCATGTCTCGTTTTCCTTCCCTGGTTAAGATAACCCATGACATTTTTCAGTTTGTGCTGGAGATATATATATATATGTGTGTGTATGTATATAATATATATATATATATATATATATATATATATATATATATATATGTGTGTGTGTGTGTGTGTATATAATATATATATATATATATATATATATATATATATATATATATATATATATATGTGTGTGTGTGTCTGTATATAATATATATATATATATATGTGTGTGTGTGTCTGTATATAATATATATATATATATATATGTGTGTGTGTGTGTATAATATATATATGTGTGTGCGTGTGTATATATATATATATATACACATATACATTCACTTTGAAGGATTGACATTTCAGAACATCGAACCTCTAATCGTAGCAGATCAGAGGATCAAAGTGCTGAACTATCGAACCTACAATAAAAAAACTAAAATGTGAAAACTTCTTATTTCACATTTTTGCAGGGAGCAAGCCCCCTTGCATACCCCCTATTACTTAAATAGACCAAGTCTGAGATCGCACTACAGTGAGCAGAATGGTAAAGTTCCCATTCCGCACTGTACAGTGATCTCCATTCACAAGGTTTGATATTTCAGCACTTTGATCCTCTGTTCTTCCACAATCAGAGTTTTGATGTTCTGAAATTTCAGCCCTTCAAAGTGAAACCTGTGTGTGTATATCTAGAGGGTCCACTCAGGCATGATAGACAAGCTCACTAAAGTAGGTATAAACCCTTTTATCATGCACTGGATAGCCAGCTGGCTCACTGATAGGACCCCCGGAGGTCAAAATAGGTGAGGCCACCTCCACCAAGAGGCCAGTCACTAGCAGAGTCCCCCAGGGCTCTGTACAGGGCCCACTACTTTTTAGCATCTATTTCACTGAACTAGAAGCAAACACTGAACTTTTATGGCTGACTTAGTTTGCAGATGATTACAAGCTGGGGGTTGTCATCAACTCCCCTGCAGACACTAGCATTCTTCAAGAAGGCCTGTCTCTGACTAACAAATGGTGACAAAAATGGTCTAAAACTCAATGCTAAGAAATGCATAATTGTACCTTTTGGGAAGTCAACCATCCCGACTAATTATCATGTTGATAATACACCCTTAAGAGTCGACTTAGTGGTCAGGGATCTGGGCATGCACATAGACAATAACCTTACCTTCGACCACCATGTAGCTGCAGTGGTGAGGAAATTCATGTATGTTATGCAACTTATAAGTAAGGCGTGGCATCTAGGTCCAAAGAGATCGTTATCTCACTGCACTCTGACTTTGTCATACCGATCACAGAGTACAACGCTCCCTTCGGTATGTACCTGACCAGGCATATGCAGCAACTAGAATGACCTCAGAGGTTCCTTACAAGAAGACTGCAAGGCATAACAAACCTGCCTTATGCAGAACACCTTAAAGCCATTTTCCCCTCTACTCAGTCTGATTGCTGCGGGGCGATGTATGCCTGGCTTGCAAGGCATCTGCAAACTCCACACTTATGAATCTCCTGTATATTTATAAGTCAAACAGAAACAGAAATACAAGGTCTAAGGACCTGAATTTTGTCTGTGACTTAAACAGAACAAGCTGGAAAGAAAAATATGTGTCCCAGAGACTGCTTTTCCTATGGAACAGGCTTCCCATCCATGTGACGCTGTTTGTCTGTTATTTATATGCACAAATTATTGTGCATTTTTATTAAAAACAGTTATCTAGTAGCTGCGGTTGTGGTTTCTCGGATTATTTTTTATTTTCAATTGTTTTCTCTGATTTTTTGTTTCATTTGTCTATTACTCAATTTAAGCACAACCTACACCAGTGGATGGGGAATAGGAAATGTCGCTTAATGATTTAAGGAGTCAAACTGGCTTGCGTGTTATGAAGCCAGATAAAGGGGGTGGAATTGTGCTTTATGGTACAGAAGAGTATAACAATGCTATAACTAATATTTTGCTTGATACGAACACCTATTCCCCAGTCTCTAAAAAGGAAATTATGATAGCTTATGGTAGAATTGATTCGTTATTAGAGGAATACTTGTTAGAAAACAGAATTGATGGTAGAACTTATTATTTTTTGAAGCAACCCAATCCTCTTATCCCAAATATTTTTGGGGTACCTAAGGTACATAAGTGTGTTAGCAATCCCCCTTTTAGACCTATTGTTTCAGCTAGAAATTCTAAAACTCACCCTTTGGCAGTATTTGTTGATTTTTGGACAAAGGAGATCTTATATAAAATGGATTATTTAATCAAAGATTCATGGGATTTTTTAAGTAAATTAACGCATGAGGTTTGGAAGGAAAATTTAAGTTTTCTCACTATAGATGTATGGGATTTATTCACTAGTATTCCTAGACAGGAGGGACATCAGTTTTTTAGTGAGAGCATATATAAGTACTCCACAATGTCTGAAGATCAAATTCAATTAGTTCTTGAACTGATGGAAGTGGTGCTTGATTATAATTATATCAGTTTTCAAGGTGAATATTACCAGCAAATTAGTGGGGTGTCTATGGGGGCAGCTTGTGCCCCCATATATGCTAACCTGGTAATGTTGGAATGGGAGCGTTGCTATTTATTTAACAGTTCATATAGTAACAATATACATCTATATATGAGATTTTAGACAATATATTTTTTCTATGGGAAGGGAGTAAAGAGACAGTAGACTCCTTTATGCAATATTTAAATGAATGCACCACCTATTTCAAATTCACCTATGTCTGGGATAAATCAAGTATAAACTATCTTGACACCACTATTTTTCAGACTAAAGAAGGGTTTAAGTCCAGAATTTATAGAAAAAACACTTGGTGTAATAGTTTTTTTGCATTATACCAGTCATCACCCCATGTTCCAGAAAAAAGTCTTGTAAAGGGGCAAGCAGTACGTATTGCAAGGATGACCTCAGATAAAAAAGAATTAGATAGGGAATTAAATTTCCTGGGTGAGATGTTTATGGAGAGGGGCTATCCAAGAGAGATGGTGCAAGGGGTTCTGAATGAAGTATATAGAGGGTGGGGTACTAGATATAAACCTCTTTTAGGAAAACCTATGGGTGAGATAGTTAAAGTTAAGGAGGATAGAAAATTTCAAAAGGCATATGTAACTGAATTTAATGGTTTTACAGGGACTTTCACAGACATTATAAAGGCTAATTGGAATATGCTTAAAACAAATAAAGAGTTGTATGATGTGGTGGGATGTGAACCTGTTTTTTCCTATATGACTGGTAAGAATTTTAAAAGAACATTTGAACAAATGGAAGTGTCTAAATTTTTAATTAAAAGGCAACTACTTCATGTGGCAATTGCAAGCAGTGTCCTTATATCATTAAGGAAGACAGTGTATGTTTACAAAATGGTATGAATAGTACAGTTTGGTTTTGCAAAGGGAATTGCAATACAAAAATGATAGTGTATCTAGCTATATGTGTAAAATGTCCTGCATTCTATATTGGAAAAACGGAGAGGGATCTTAAGGATAGAATGTATGAACATTTTCATGACATTAGGATTAAAAAAGAGGCTAGTGCACTATATAAGCATTCCATCCACTGTTCTTCCTTTAATGGTTTTAAATTTGGTATTATAGATATGGTGAAAATTAATCCTAGAGGGGGAAATGTTAAAGATTTATTGTTAAATAAGGAATTAAACTGGCATCTTAGGTTAATATCCAATATTTTTCCAGGCCTAAATGAGTATATTACTATTAAGCCGTTTTTATTGGCTAAAGCTGCACAAATTTAACAAATTTAATAAGTGCATGTTGTATGTATTATTCATTTTTATTATATTGTTATGAAAGGGTATTTTAAAGCATTTTTAAGTGTTTTAAGTACATTATATGGACCATACAAGTGGCTGTGTATGAATTTTGATTAAGGTATTTTGTGTCTTTAAATTTTAATTAGATTCAATAGAAAAAGGTATAAATAGTTAGAAATGTAATATGGAGGCATCTGATGAAGTCTTGCATACAAGATGAAAGTGCGTATCCTGCCTGTAAACAAACCATTCTCTTTTTCTGGAATTTTTAGATTCAAGTTCACTTTTTACCTATTCGTTCTCATTTCCCAGTTGCAGCTACTTACACTTGGATAATCTGATTTTAAGTCTTGTTTTCAGCCTCCACATAACCATACCAATCATCCTGCTATTATATTTGTTTGTTTACCGGGTTAGTGGATCCATAAGGCAGTGATTACATGCAGCTAAAACCAAACTATTAAATAAAAAGTGCAGAATGTTAGTAAAGCAGGCAGAAACATGCAACACATTGAAAGGTACAGAAATATATTCTCATAGTTTGCCTTTCTTCTGGGTCTTCTTATTTTTCTTTGTGCCTTGGCAATCATTTTAATCTTTTTTCAATCTTTCCAGATTGCCCTTTTTATGTTTTGCCTTATCTTCCCTGCATTTTTTTTGGTCTTCTGTGATCTTTCTGGGTCTCTTTTTATGAACTCTCGTATTCTGTGTATCTCAGCTCTGTTGTAATCCTAGACTCTGTCTTTGTGGCACTTCTCTGATTCCTATAGCCAATGTGAACTATGCTGTTGTTTGGTCACTTTTGGAAATTAGACCTTTAATGTGTGGTTCCCTCATCGCCCCCACAGAATGACCAAAAATTGTTCTTTTCCTGGTTCCAGCTAGAATACTTCCAAGATGAGTATCTCAAGTAAACTAATTTATCTATCCATCCTAGAGAACAAGATAGCCTGTTCTGCCTCTGTCATCCATCATAGCCACCATTTGCTTCCTTGTGTGTCCCCAGAGAATGACAAATCAGCTTTCACCTTTTGCTCCCACCATCACATCATCACTTGGAAGCTTACGTTGCTTCTTTAGCCTTCTCTCTACTTTGTTCAATACTGTTAGTTCCTTTCTGGTCTCATCTTGCAAGATCTTTTTTTTTCTGTATTATTTTGCCTCTTCAGCCCTCTTATGTGCATTGCCATCCCTCCACCATTTTTTCTATACATATAAAGTCTGTTGTTTGTGGGGGCGTGTGTGATGTATGATGTATGTGTTTGTGTCTATATATGGTTGTATTTCTTTGGTTTTTAACATTTGTAACATCAAACATTATTTTGCTGTTTTAAAAGGCTGAATTCTATGAAGTCTGGCTTGTGTGTGACATTGTGGAACAGTGGGTAGTGGGGATTTACCTTTTCCCTGCCGTTGTATGATCTCAAAGTTGATATGTATAATTAGCAGAGGTGTATGGCACCTGCATAATTTTTCTTTTTTTTTCTTTCAATCCTTTTTTTACTTGAACAGTAATGTTCAGCAGTTAGTTAGATAATCATATTATACATATGTGTGTGTGTGTGTGTGTGTGTGTGTGTGTGTGTGTGTGTGTGTGTGTGTGTGTGTGTGTGTGTATGTATGCATAACAAACTATCTATATGGCAAATGTGGAGAAGAACAAAAACTATGGACAATGCAACATTTAACTTCTCACTGTTTTCCAAGTCTGTTTTGTTATTCTAGCATCCTTGTTATCTTTCATGTTTGACATTCTTAGCATCAATGAACTGGCCAGCTGCAAACAGTAGGTTTCCAGCAAGGTTTCTGTAAGTGAACTTGTGGAAGGAGATTCCTCCCCAGGACAGGCATGTGCAATGTGTGGTTTGTTAACTTCCAAACCATTTATGCCAAAACATTCAATGTCAAGGTAAAGACCAATTCCGCTTGCCTTTGAGTTTTGTTAAGATAGTCTTGCAGTGGTTTCCTACAAAGCTCAGGCAATGTTTTCTGGTGTCCTTTCCCTGTCCATTTTTCTCATTTGGGGTAGGGAGTTGGCCACTCTTCTCTCCTATAAATCCAGGACACCCAAAACATACTGACTGGTCCCTATATTTGTGGCAGTGGTGCTGAGGATGCTGGTGTGAACTCATGGGCTGTCCAACTTGATACTCAGTGGACACATCTTTCATGTCGGTCTTGGTGTCAGTGTTGTTGACCTTGGTATTGTTGATCTTGGTGTTGGTGACCTTGGTATTGTTGACCTTGGTGTTGGTGACCTTGGTATTGTTGACATTGTCTAAAGAACAGTGGAAATCCTTTTGACAAGTACAAATGGTGGAATATGTGTTCATTTTGACACTGACTCTTCAGAATATCCCTCCTAATCTTGAACTTTATAAGTAGTAATGGTGTGTGGTGTGAGGGCACAGTCAGGCAAAGTAAAAGTGCTTTAAATGTGTACCAGTGAGGTTCAGAATTCACTGTTTTGTGACTTGGATCACACTTTAATTTTCAGTGCCCTATATCACATTATTGGGTCTCACACTTCCAATAGGATACTAGTCAGTACTGATGCTCTTGACAGTGAACCTCTCAGTCTTGTTGGTGACCTGAGGATCAGTGCTTGTGGTCAAGACATTAGTGCCAAAATTTGCTGTTACTATTTTAATGTTGCTGTCTGCATTCTTTATCTTGATGCCAGAGGATTTGATCCAGGTCATCTCAAGCAGATCCTTTTTTTATCCTGTCTCAATTGCAGCCAGTAACTATCTTGGCTGTAGTACCCTGTAGTTATAGCCATCTTCAATACCATTATTACTACCAGCACTAGAAAGATCTTCCATTGAGACCAAAGTCCCACAAGCAGTTTTTGTACAGGACAGGCAGACCAAGGTGCTTCCACACTTCTGTATAGCGAATTCAGTCAAAACGAGAAGGTGTTCCTCATCTTTTGATTTTCTCCTTTGAAGATTCCTAGGAATATTTTGTAAAATAGGAGGAATGAAGATTTACCCATCAATGTCACTTTCATTGCTGACTTGAACAGTGCCAATGCTATGATTCCAGAAGGCCTGTCTTCTTTGGCACCTTGTTGCTTTAGTACTCATCCTTCTGAACACTTGCTTATGGTCTTCCTCTGGTGCTCAGGGAGGTTTATGGTTTTTAGCCTGGCATAGCAGCTGATATATATAAAAATGCCTTCTAAAGTGGTTGCTTAGTAACCTGTTGCTGGTCGCCAATGCCCAGTCAATGGAAGAATAGTCTCTCCATCTTGTGTCTGCAGATGGCTTTTCACTCAAGTTATGCAAGTGTATAATTTTATATTTTTGTGCGTTTTATGTCTTTCAGGTTACACTCACTCAGTGCATGGTTGTCATCCACTGGGCAGTGGTCTACGATCACAACATGTGCCTGCCAAAGGAGAGCATGGGTCTGACTGTAGGAACTATAGAAATTGTAAAATGTGCTGAGCTGGACATATCAGAAGTGGAAATCCCAGTAGTTATTCATTACAGAAGGCCTACTTGGAAATTAGCTAATAGGCATTTTCCCTTCAGTGTGATCCTGACCAAGGTGTCCACTACCATAAATTAGTCCTGAAACAGTTTGTGGGTCTGCCCTCAAGAGATCTTCCCAAGGAAAAGTAGAACAGTTGTCTGAGAGTGCACACCATCAAAGGACAGACACCTGAAGTTATATGAGTAGCCACTGTACACAGATTAGGTGTTGGATTGCTACAAGCAGAGCTGGATGCAGCAGTAGGCAACCTAAGCAGCTGCCTAGTGCCCGGGAGTTGGCCTCGGTGCTGGCTTTAAAATATATAAAAAATGCTACACTAAGACGTTCATGGAACAGAGAGATGACATCCACAATTGTGCAAAACAGAGATGTATACGTGTGCACAGTACAGATTTGGAGATCGGCAATATGTATGTCTGCCCATGGGAAATTTGATTCAAGACGATATCTGCATGGGAGAGATTTAAATAAGAAACAGTCATAGCTCTTTGCAGCTTACTGAATGGGAGATTTGTTTGTTGCAGCTGGAATGGAAAGAGAAGTCAGACAACATGTGAATCTCAAATGTGTGTGTGTGTCTGTGTGTTAGTGTATTAGTGTGTTAGTGTTGGTCCCTACACAGAGGGCATGATCTAGTTAAGTTACGTGGTCAGAGTCAAATCCATTCTCTATGGGAGGCAAGAGGCTTAATCCTCAACATCAACTGTCAGGCCTCATTCAACATTTCTTTAACATTTTTCTTTTTTAATCACTGAGGATTACAGTCTGACAATGTTAGTTTGGGCTACAACAGTTTGTCTAGTATATAGTGCAGTTGAGTAAGGCTATGAGCTGTTAAAGATCTGCTTCATGTAGTGCATGGTTTGATTCCATCAGCTCACATTTGTCTTCTCACCTGACAGTAGTCCTGGGATGCTCTTGAAAAGGGGCATGTGTGTCCAGTGGGTTGTTGCAGGCTCTTAGTAAATGCATTAAATGTTTATCTTTTGAATTCATGCACCCTTAACATAGGTGCTAATGAGTGCTTCACGATATGATATCTCAGTTTGAATCCCAGCACGCATCTTGTAGTTTAATGGGTTGCTAGATGCATTTTCACTAAATGTGAGTTTCAGGGGAATAGAAGTTTCATTTTTCTCATGCTAAGTTTGTATTCCAATGTGAGAGTGTTTTCTTTTATTTAGAAAATAGATGTCAGTGTTTTTCTTAAAAATTTGAAATAAATCCAAATCTCTGTGATAACTGTGAAGGTAAAGAAGAAAATATTATGTACACTGACAGGTTTGAACAGTGTTTATGGTAACTGGGGACAGACAGCCAAGTAATGGGATATTGTTATAGCTGGCAGAGTCCTGAATCATTACCGTGATTAGGACCCCATTTGTCCATGATCCTACTCTGTTGGTATATACTGCAACAATACAGCATTAGTAGCCATTCATATAGCTCAGACCTCTACTGCATGATGTCAGGTGAGATAGATATTCTTGATGATAGAGGAGACGTAGGCAAGTCAAAAATGAAATGTGGGTGTACTGCAAGCATGTAAGCTCCCCACCATCCTACAAAGTATGTTGTATGCAGTAATATATCTGATTTTTGTAAGACTGCTGCAGTATTTATATTGTCTTTCATTGTTTTGTTTTTTCATTGCAATAGGGATGGGAGGGTGGCCTAATGGTTAAGGTGTTTGCCTTACAAACACAAAGCGCAGGGTTTGAGTCTCACAAGGGATAATTGGCTAGGCTTACAATGGCTCGCAAGGGCAGTTAGCTTAGTACTAACCTATGAACCTAATAAAGAATGAATTAATTCATTAATATGTCTGGATTGTATAAGATAGTCTAAATTTTATGCTACATTTTAGCAGCCTAAACATGTTGCATTTAGTAATATATTTTTCTACTATCTTCTTTACAGCATCCCGCAACTACAAATGGGGTTGACATTTTTTCAGGTTATTTAGTCTGCATCATATGGAGTGATGATCAGAACCATTTGATCTTCAGCATCCATTGTGTAGTCATTGTTAGCACATTATTATGATATTGTCTTCTGAACAAGATTGGACTGTAAACAATTTCAGCATGTAGTTGAAAAATGTTACTCTAGCAGTTAGTGCAGAGGACTGAAGCTCCAACTAGTTAGTGTGCTGCTTTTTGTAGTATGGGTGCAGTGTTGTATCTTTCCACCGTTGTTTACCTATTTTAAGCCACTGAGCAAATCACTCAACCATGCAGTGCTTTGGAGCAATTGGGAATTTGGGCTACACTCCTTAAACGTCTCCAAGACTGCATGCCTAGTAATTATAAACTTGTTGCATTGTTTGCCAGGAATTCATTATTGCATAGTTGATGAAGCTCTGGAAATGTTATGACAATATCTCCAGGACACCATTTTTTCTTCAAGAACAACAGGACTCCATTTGTTGATGAAGCACTGAAATGCAAAGTTGTTTTTCCAGAAGCAACCTCTACATTAGTAATTTTCTTTAATGTGAAATTATTTAGATAACTTTTATGTCTGTTGATATTGTGTATATTGACTTAGCATATGTTATCATGCTGAACTGGGCTGGCTTGAACTCCCTCACCTCCTTCAGTGGTATCAACTCTCACTCACCCACAAACTAGTATACCATCCACTAAATGTCCCATCCCTCCAGAATCTACTCCAACCCTATCGCACCACCAGACCACTAAGATCCAGCAACAAAAATCACTTGCAGATCACTAAAGCCAATAACTCTGCTGGTGAAGCACTATTCTCTTGCACCATAGCCAAATTATGGAACTCACTCCCACCCACAATTACCTCCGTACCATCATGCACCAACTTCAAAACTTTATTAAAAGCGCACCTAAAAACATGCTGGCTATGCTCTTGCAACTCCCACTCTAATATCATCCACCCCATCCAACTACTACCTTTCTTTCACCTCTACTAACTACCTTGATGATAGCAAGCTCAGATGCTCATAAGCCTAGTACTTATTATACAGCAGGAACTTCTCATTGTTACATTTGTTAATGCCTGTTATGTACTTCACAGATAAAGATTCTAGTTGTCTACTGATGTACTATGTTCTTCATCTGTAAATATGTTGTAAGTAATTTCTATGTTAAATTGTTAATCACTATGTAATCCAATGTAACTACTGTCTGTTTATTTTACTGTGGAGCTTTTCTCCCCGGGCATCTGCTGAAAATGGACCCACGTCCAGTCGGACACTCCCGGTCAACAAATTTAAATAAATAAATAAAATCAGCTGGTTAATATTTCTTATGCTGTCATAAATGCTATTTTATTTAAACTGTACTACATCTGGCTTGATCTTATTATCTGATGCTGGTGATCTTTAGACAATTTCATGTAATTGATTTAAAATAACAATAAAGTACATGATGTAATTTATTTCTTCATAACAACAAAGTGGATATAACTGCTGGTGGGGGTAGGGGCCTCTGTAGATGAAAGCACAGTATCCTCTTATAATCTGGACATTGTTAAACAGTCTTGAATTTGGACTTGTAGGACTGATGTTTGTTTGTGAATTAAGTTGGAATACTTTGGCTGTTGTGTGTTTGTATGAAACAAATTTGAAATAGGAAACTTTGGTCATCATTATAGTTATTTTATTTTACACAGACCTCTGAGAAGGATATAGTGAATGATGCTGCTGTAATTGCTGGGTTTGGGGAATGTCTGTGGATAAAATTCACTGACCCTGCTGAACTAATAAAGTTAAAAAGTCATTAGTCTGTCTTTACAGGGCTAGTGTGCATTTGTGTGAAACAAATTGGAATACTTTAGTGTGGCCATTTTCATCACAATTAGACGTGATGTATACACATCAGTAATATGTCCGTAATTGTTGAGTATGGATATAAATGGATTATTATGAAAGCAGTTTGACTGGCCTTTTATAGCTGAAATGTTCTGAAATGTGTACTTTTGTCATTATTGTTATTAACAGCATCAGTGATGCAGCAGGTAGCATGCTCACCTTTGGTGCAAAAGACCTTGGTATCTATTTCCATACAAGATAGATGGATTGCTAGTACTATATTGCAGCAGAGGGGACAGCTGTATTCCTGATTGTGTCATCCTTCAGATGAGATGCTAAACCAAGGTTCCATCTGCTTGAGTTGGTGGCAGGTTAGCTGGATGTAAAAGATCCAAAGGGCACCTATCAAAGAGTAGGGGTCCTTTATTTAGCACAACATAAAAACATGATTGACATATTTACAAAATTTACAAGTACTTATAGACACATTTGTATTTATTTTACTATTATTTAGTATTTACTATTTATCATTTTTCTTATAACACCCCCATTATTATTATTCTTCCATACTTGACCCCACTCCCTCTTCTACAACCATAATATGATTTTTCTTCATATATCTGCCAAAATCCATTTCCCATTAAACAAAATTTCATGCAATCATTCATTCCAAATAACCCATATTACATAAAATAAATTCTCATCTACCCTTCTCACATATTCTTTCTTCTTATTCTTATAATTGCTGTATATAAACATATTCATATCTATTTTGTTTCCTTTCTTTAATTGCTTTAATCATATTTTCTGATGAATTTTCCCATGGATTTACATAATAATATTGTTTCATCACAATATTCTACCACATCCTTCTATCTTTATCTATGTAATCAATTTTTATTTTCTGTGTTAGTATTTTTTCTTGATATGTTTTTAGTTTCTTCATTACATATTCTTTTTCTCATTTTTATTATTCTCATTGTCTCTCAGAATTTTCTGTACTTATATTTAAACATTCTCACTATTAAATTATCATTGTCTTCCTTTATCCACTTTAATACTCTATATATAAGTTTAGTAAAGCAGAATTAAAAACTAGACTTAGTAACCCCAGTCCCACTTAACCTTCACTCATATACAACGTGACTCTTTTTACTGGGTTTAGTCTTGAACTCGGTATGGAAGAAAACACCAGATGTATAATTTTCTTTCCATATTTTTCTAGGATCATATAAACATTTGATATATATGCTATTTTTCCCATTAATATCATGTTTACCAGATAAACTTTGTTTCTGAATGCTAATCTATATGTTCTCCACATAAGACATACTTCTTTCAATTATTTTATCAAACCTTCCAATTCAACTGTAACTACATAATTTTTCCTACATTTTATTCTTAGCAAAGACAGTTCATTCTATTGAAAAATACACACCTCCAAATTTTACATCATACAAACCTTTAATCTTTATTCAAGGTCATTCCCATTTCCGTTAAACATCCATTCAGACAAACCGCCACTTCTGTCATTCATATTTTGTTCTTAGCAGCTACACCTGCGTTATCTGCATAAGCCAAAACTACTGGAATCACCACCTCCTTTTGCATCATGTCTAGCATCTTTTATTTTATACACTACTTCACTCACTCTTGCAGTCATTACCATTGCAAACATTATTGCTCTCATGGGACATTGTTGTCTTATAACACACTTCATGCATAATTCTTTACTCCGCCAACCATTTACTGACAGTCTCAATCTATCATTTTGATATTTTGACAAACATACTCTCCTAATTCTATTACCTATTCTTCTCCATGCCATCCCACAATACATCATGTCCTACTGTATCAAATGCCTTTCTAATATCACTTGCCATAAGTTTCATATCCTCAATTTATTTATATCACCCACAATTTCTCTTCAGAACCAGTAACAGTTTTTGACATCCCCTCCCTTTTATAACATATATACTTTCTTCTAAAATATCCATCATCCTTCCTTCCAGTCTCCCATGTATTATTCTTATAAATAAATGTTATAATATGTGTTATTTAGTGTGATGTCTCCATTTTTTATTGCACACTTCTCATCCTGCTATATAGCTCTTCCTAAACAAACCCTTCCTTCAACCATTCAGTCAGTACATTTACAAAATACTCTCTTTGCCAATCCATTAATTTCTTGTACATTCCACACCCTATACCACCTAGGCCTGAAACTAAATCAATATTTACTTTTCAAAGTACTTCATCCATTTCACTAATAATATATATTTTTAAATGTTTCCTTAACACTTACTGGATCTTTTTTTTTTTTTTTACTTTCTGTTCTCACTTATTTTCTTCTCTTTAATCTTATATATATTATCCACATGTTGTACTACAATACTCATAATTTGCTCATGCTCTTTCTACCTCTCATTTTACATTTTTTTTAATTTCCCATCATTATACTAATATCCCACTTTACTATTTTACCTAAATATGTAGATAGACCTTCCATTCTCCCTTGAAAATATCTCTGCCTAAACAGTAATGCCTTAATTTTTCTCAATGTCTTTTAAATATTTCTTTTTCAAATCACAATAATCTCTTATACTATTCTTTAAATTCTCTAATACATTTCTATAGATTTTACCATACTTCACTGTATCTTCCTTTCTTACATCATTCTGCTTTGGGAAAAAAAACAGTTTTTATACTTTTTAAATTTGGTACAGCTTTTGGGCCAGTGTTTATAGAAGTCCTCCATGGTTATATGATCCTTTCATAACTACAATATGCCCCACTCTCCAATTTCATCTCATAATTTCTAGTTATATATGCATATAATGCTACAATTCTGTAAACAAGTTCTCTTCCCCTCACATCTACTACAGTTAACCTTCCCAGTCTTGCCAACATTGCATTTAGTATTTTCACAGTTTCTATACAACACAGCCACTCTAGAACAATGTTCACCACCTAAGTTCTACATTATATTTCTTCCCCTCAATTTTTCTGTTTGCAGTTTTCATTTGTCAGGAAGCTTACATCCTCTAACAGAATAATATGCATATCACATTTAGCACACCCTTCCAGCATCCCTGTCTTTCTTGCTGTGTTAATAATACTGCTCACATTCAATGAAAGGACTCTAAAGTTGTTGCTTTTCCTTATTTTACATTCGGGAGAAATATTTTTAAATTTTCATTTTCTTCTATTTCCCTAACTGAATATTTTTTCCTGGGTTCTTGTACAAATAATCCTTCATCCTCCGAATCATATTTCTCACTGGATAGAACTTAAAAAAACATATTAGTATCATTTCCTTCTCCTGACCTCTCTTCTTGCATACACGCTCTACCCTTTTTCTCCTCCATATTTTTTCTTCTACTTTTTCTTCACCTAGTTCAGCCTCTTGTTGTCCTTCCTCAAGTATGTTTTCTTCCCTTTTCCCTTCTTTTCACTATTTACTGTTTGTTCTTGACAATCTGTCCAAAAGTGCACTTCTTTACACAACCTGCATTCAAACACAGACCTTCTTGCTGTATGTCCTTTCTCCCCACACTGGTCACATTGTACATTGTCACAATCATTAATTAAATGAAAAATGTATCCACAGATGAAACATGATTTGGGCTGGCCAGCATATCTTAATGTCCCTTTATAACCATTGACAAAAATAATACTTGCCAAGTATTTTACCATGTTTTGTTTTTCACATTTCAAAACAGCTTCACACTTTCACCCTCCATTCCATAATTTTTTCTCATCTCTAACTTCTACAGTATTACCAACAGTTTCATACAACCCTGCATGCATTTTTTAACATTATCATATTCCAGTACATCAGTTGCAAACTGCAAAGTAACATTATTTACATTTATGTTAGTACTAGAAAACAAATAATTGTTCCACAGATAAATGTCCTTATTTTGTTACACAGTTCCAGAAATGTTATCCTCAGTCCCCCAGTTTGAAATAGTAAGTCACCAAAAGTCTCTGTCATAATATGTATAACAGACCAAATTCCTTGAGCTTTAGAACCCAGAACAGTTACAACATTGTCCCAGAACAGTTACAACATTGTCCTGTACGTAATATCTACTACAATGTCATTTTTTGTTCTTATTCTCATAGCTGGCATTCTCTCTCTTCTTTCTAAAAACAGTTTTGCTTACATTTTGTTGCAGTTATATTTTTTTGCATTCTGTCCCTGTTGCATATGTTTTGGCTACTGTATTATCTGCTGCTACACAACCAGACACCTTCTCAGTTTGTTGCTGCTTTACTCTATTATCTTCTGTGACTGCTACATAAGTTTTTACTGTTGCATTCTCTGCTGCCACATCACCTTGTTCTTTTTCCACATTATCACCCTCAGCAGTTCTGCAAAAAATAAATGCCATCTCACTCCGTGAAGCAGTGGAACTGTCATAGAAATCATCTTTCTTAATTACTTTTAACAGAACATCATCTCCAAGCCCTTCTGACACCAGTTTTCTTATGTGCACCATGTCAACACACTTGCTTACTTCTTCTCAATTGAGATAGTTAAGGGCTGCTCATTTGTAACATCCACCATGCAGGAATCTTTGTTTACATTCCAAAGTTCCTTATCAAACACATGCTTCTCCAAATTCTCATTTTCCACCTCCAAACTCTCCATAGTGCTCGCTCCTCCTCCTTCACACTGCTGCTTTCCTTAGGCCTCCATCTTGCTGCTGTAAGAGCACTCTGGCACCTTCTAGCAGCACCAACAAATCGGGGAAATTCCCTGATGCCCTGGCCAGATTTCCTGTAATAGTATAAATATCACCTCTGGTCTCCCCTGAAAAGAGGCTACTAGCTTTGTGGGACTAACTCAGTCAGCAAAAAGGATAAATAATATATATATATTGCGTCATAGATTTTGTTTCATTGCTTACTGGAAAAAAATGTTCAGAGCTACAGATTTAAAACACAGTCTAATAGATATGTTACTATATTAAACAAGAAATATAATTTAAAACAGTCAGAAAAGTCTATCAAAGAACACATGCATTTATGCATAGTCCTAAAGATATTTGCAGGAGGGCCTGTGGTTTGAAAACAGCTCAGGGCCCAAGGTACACTAAATCCATCACTGGCCAGATGCATTTTCAATGAATGTGAGTTTCAAGGGAAGAGAAGCTTACTGTTGCTCATGTTAAGTCTGAGACTGTTTTTTTTTTTTTTTGGCAAATTGCTACCAGTGTTTGTGCTTTGAAACTTGAAATAAAAGTTTTAAATTAAATCCAATTTTCTGTAATCACTGTAAAGTAAAGAAGAAAATAGTCTGCACACTTACACGTTTGAACAGTGTTTATGGTCTCTGGGGAGAGAGACAAGTAATGAGACACTGGAATGGCTGTGGGGGTGGGGTGCCTGGTTTATTACCCTGTCTAAGACTCCATTTGACCATGATCCAGCTCTGGCTGCAAGGATGCAGCAATTTATATGTTGCTTATTGACTGTACAATATGCAGATGACTCAACCCTTGTCTGCTCTGCCTCCAACCTCCTTGAGCTACAAACTAAAACTGCTTTCTCAACTACTGAGAACTGGATGCTTCAAAATCATCTCTCCCTAAATGCCAGCAAATCTAAAATCCTACTATTCACCCCATCAAAATGTATCCCTCTTGACAAAACCTCCTTCAAAATTATCACCCATGCTAACTCCACTATAGAAATTGTTCCTTTTGCCAAACTTCTTGGGGTTATTATTGACGAGCATCTAAAATTTGATACCCATATTCAACTAAATATTAAGAAAACCCATCAGAAACACGGCATGTTGTACAGAAACTCACACTTCCTCTCCCCCTCAACTAAACAGACCCTTGCCTCAACCTACTTACTACCCTCTCTGATGTATGGTGCTCCCTTACTAACCAACCTGTCTTCCTCCATCTCTTCTAAACTACAAACCTGCTACAACAAAATATCAAAGTTCGCAACTTCATCCAAATACTCTACTCACCACTGTATACCTCTCCACCAGCTGCAATGGATAGAACTTCCCAACTACCTGGACTACCTCCAACTCTGTACAGCTCACAAGCTTATTTTCAAACCTAATACATGTCCAGCACTTGCTAACATCTTACCTTCATACACCCCTTACAGACCCCTAAGATCTGTCCACCAAAACCTAATCTCCGTGTATAAACCAAATTGTCCCGTTGGTCAGCTACTTCTATCCTTTACCTTAGCCAATAAATGGAACTCTCTCCCTCCATCTCTAAGAATCTCTGAAAACTTTGAACACTTCAAAACCCAGCTCCATTCCTACCTCTCCCGTGGTTTGAACTGCAGTTGCACTCTACCTACCTAACTTCCTTAACTCATGATCACTTTTATCACATTCAAAGCCCCATTTTTTCCTTACTTACCAGGGATCTATCCCTTGATAACTACTTTCAGATCACTATCTGACATTTCTAACCTATGAACAAATTCTGCTCTATACTACTGTTCTCAACCTACAAAGATGTAAATATGTATTATACATTGTATATATGTTGCAGTTCAACTGTGCTTAGTTTGCTATTTAACACCTACAAGTTGTTTACTGCACCTTTTGGAACTGTGTATTGTATTTTGTTGACTCTGAATTATGTAGCTTTTACTTTGTACTATTTATTCTGAATTATGTAGTTTTTACTTTGTACTATGGAGCTTTTCACCCCGGGCCTCCACTGAAGATGGACTTTTTGAGCCCAGTAGACCTCCCCGGTCATCAAACTGGAAATAAATAAATAAATAAACAAATAAATAAATAAATAAATTATTGTTTGCTTACAGTGTTATGATCATTAGTGTTTGTACTGTTTGTTTACCTTACACTTTACATCAGAATGTCTAAGTAGAAGAATTAAGTATAGTTGCACTAATGTGTTTGGTCCTTATGCTGATTGATGTTGCTGGAACCTCAGTACAATATTTGCACCAACCTCACAGATGGCAATATTTATCTGACAAGAAGAAACTGTCCAAGGCACAACTGACTTTGATGAGCACAAGCCAAGATATTATGAGTACTGTCACTGCAGTCTCTTCTTCAAAGATTCAAAGTTTTAGTGAATATCCTTACATTAATGTCCTTTCTAAGCACCATCCCTCCTCCAAAATAAGATCTCTAAAGAGTGACTTTAATGAGTCAGTTAGCACTTATACCCATACTGTCTGTGTCTGTGGACCTTTGATCAGTCAAGTCTCTTTAAACTACAGTACCTGAAGGCCTATCCTAGCTCCTCTTGTCTTCTCTATTTTCAAAAATAACATACCTTATAAACTTTCCACTCTACAACTCATCGTCTACGCTGATGATGTGGTAATCTTTAGGTCCACCCAGACCCACTCTATAATCAAAACACCAACTGAAAAAAGACCTTAACTCCCTTAGTTCGTTAATGACAAATGTATACTTAACGTGACAAAAGCAAAAAGCATGCTGCTATTTGACACCACTCAAAAACTTAACAAAAACACCAAAGTCACTTTATATCACTACCTTTTGTGGCACACTAATAGAAACAACCAACTCCTTCAAATATCTCAGTTTATGACTTGACCAATCACTAATATTTCATACCAATAGTGAGAAATCAGGCATAACTCATGTCTCTTCTGGGCTAGGGAATTCTCACCCTACCTGTTCAATCCAGGTAGGGCAGCTATAGGTAAAGGAGACTTCCTGATCTATCTTAAGTATGGAGTACCCATAAGAGCCACAGCCTGTAAGAAAAAATACTTCACACTATAGACTATCAAAACCAGAATCTGTCATGTCATCACTCTCTCACCGACTGACTTACCCTCAAAAAACAAACAAACAGTTCCCAGTGCAGCACAGAGTAGACCTGCTGACCTAACTCATTCCTACCACTAGCTGCCATGCATTATACCAAATGCACACTGCAACCTCAGATGCCTCTCCCAAACAGCTCTCCCAATCCAACCCCCCCTACACTGCACTAACCACTCTTTATCCATCTTTACTCTGAAGCTATGGAAATCTCTCCTCCCTTCCTAAAGGAATTACACTTCCCCTTTCCCCAGCTTCAAAGATAAACTTCAAAAATTCCTCCACACCAAATCAAATGGCATTTGCCTCACTGCAGGACACGTCACCTAAATATCTCTCAGCCTGCAGCCATTCTCTCTCTCTGTCAACTACTCACACCACTTTACTTTACCTACCCTGACTCTCATTACCTTACAGCATTTCCACCATGATGGAAACCTGAAATATAATTATGTAAAATGGACATTTTTGTCATAATTCGTGCTACATATACTGCTGTCAAGACTTTGTTATATATTACTTTTGATTCTGTCTTGATATGTACTTCTGAGATATAACAGCCTCTCTGTTCCACTTTTCTTTTTCACTTTTATTTTTGAATTAGTTCATGTCAGTACCTGCAAATGGTCAGCAGTGATTAGCGTACTACCCCAGTAAACAAACATAAAATAAAATATAATAAAATAAATGCCCATCTGCATCTGAAGAGTCGGTCATCCTAATGTCTGACTTTTCAAATCATAACAGAACTTCATTTTACAGTATGGTTTAGAGTGACATTCATTTCTTTATGCTACCAGAGAAACTTTCAACCACATAGTTTTTGTCCTTCCTTACTTATGGTACAGTTTAATTGGCATGTTGCATCACATTACGTTATTATTAATATTTCCAGTAATGCTAGTCTTCAATTGATTCCTAATCCAGTTCATGTCTGCAGTATACCATCCTAAGAATCCAACTTAGGGGTTAGCCTTACTTAAACTTTGGTATGACCATATGTTTGTAATTAGAAGTGACCTGTACATTTTTAAGATGTGTGTTTGACCAGGAAACTAAACATGTAATAATCAGGCTTGGTTATGGACATTTGTTTACACCATTTAATTAAGTCAGTTTTTGAGCTGGATATAAAGTTGTATCCATCACTTTTTGGTAATGGGTTAATCGTGTTAATTTCTGTAATGCAATATTTCAAACCCGTTTTTCACCATTCTGTTACATAGGTTGGACTTATGTAACCCATGGGAGTGTGGGACCTCTCCCCAAGAACCTTGTTAGTTTTCCAGTTCAATACTGATGCTTGTTTTTCCTTTGCCAGTCAGGGTCACCAACCTCCCAATAATGTTGAAGGAAGACACTGGTATATAAATCAGAGAAGCTGCCATGGCTGGTAGTGGAAGGTAGACCAAACCTTTTAGTAGTATTTCCCAACCTCAGTGTTGACATCATCTTTGAAACTGAACTGAGGAAATTAAGTTTGTCACAGACAGCATTTCTTTCCTTGGCCTGAGGGAAACTGTCACACCCAACCCAGTCACTCAACTCACTGTGGCAGATATTCTTGAACAGAGCCAGGAGGAATGAACAGTTCATATCATCATCCTTCTGACTCCACCCGTGGGAAATGCAAACAGGCTTAATGTAATTATTTATTTTCTGCAACTTACCAGCTCCAGCAGGTGCCTGAGCAACTACTCAGCCTTGGGTTGTCTGAGTTATAGTTAGGGCTTTATCCTGTACACCAGTAGAGCTGCTGCTAATCCTACATTATTAGTGAATGTTGTATCTGAGATTTTCAGCCCGCGGTATGTCTTTTGGCACAGTGTTCTGAGAATGTTGGCCCACTGGACGGAATCCTGTTTAGGAAAGATAACAGCCATCCAGTGGTACTGTTGAACACTGTACTCACTGTGCTTTTTCAGGTGGTTTGCACTATACTGCACAGCTGAATAATTTTACAAACTTCAAATCAGCCTTGTTTAAAATGAGACTCTCTCTCTCTCTTCATATATATATATATATATATATATATATATATATATATATATATATGGGTCTATGTCAGAGGATAGACTTTTTTGAAACTCAAAATATAAAAAAAATATCAAAGAGAGCATATGACTGAGTTTCCAAAGACTCAAACATCAAAAAAAAAATCCACAAAAATCTACTTTTTTACAATTTTGCAAAGTGACAAGCCTCCTGCACCCCATATGTGGAGGGCTGTGCCCCCCACACCCACTGCAAATTATATATACCAACTTCAAGATCACACTACAATGAGGAAAGTGTAAATTTCCTGATCCCCACTGTACCACGATCTCCATTCAAAAGCTTCGAGTTTTCAAAAACTCGATCATATGGACTCAACAGTATGGAGTTGAGTTTCTGAAAACTCGATCAACTGATAGGGACCTATATGTGTGTATATATATATATATATATATATATATATATATATATATATATATATATATATATGTATATATATAGTTCTACAACAATAGATCGACACAAGACCACAATGTTAACAGGAAAAATGTTGACCTCAAAAATTCAACATATGCAGAAGGTCAACAATTACGCTAGATCAAAAATCCCCTGGTGAGGAATTATTCCCATTCCCTGGGGACTGTGTGAACTCGGAGTTAGTATATATAATTTTAGGGAGTATTGGGGTGCAGTGGGGCTTGCCCTCTGCAAAAAAACAATGTTATTTTGTTTTTTTGTTGGTTACATAGGTTCATAGGTAGGTAGGTACTAGGCTATTAGACCTAGGGCCTATATAAGCCTAGCCAAAAAGGTACCCTGGCTTTCGCCACCCAAGAAAATTATTTTCCTGTGCCCCTGTTGAGCAGAGCCACAGAAGTGATCCCTGGGGTGAATTTCCTATTTCCCATCCAATCATCAAGATTTTTCTTGAAGAGTGCTAATGAGGAGCTCTGTTTGACATAGATAGGTAGTCTGTTCCAGAGTATGGGAAGTCTCTGGGACAGGAATCTATCCCTCCAGCATGTTCTGTTTATTGTGGTGACAAAGCTTAGGTCCCTAGAGCATGTAGCTCGGAGGGATTGAGATTTCTTTAAGTGGAGCATGTCCAACAGCTTTGGGTTTGACATAGCTTTGTATGTTAGTAGGCGATGTGCGATGGAGTAAAGCTGGAGTTTTTTGAGACAGTCTGTGTAGGGCATCTTTTTGAGGCCAGTAATCCTCTTTGTGAGGTATTTCTGTGGCCTTTCCGGTTGTTGTAGATGTCTTGTGAGGTACATACCAAAAGCGGCGTTGTACTCTATAATGGGTCTAATGAGTGATGAGTAGAGGGGAACAATGACCTTTTTTTTTCTGGATGAGAAACCTTTTGTGATGAGGTGAGCCACATAGAAGGATTTCCTGACCACTGTGGTGATGTGATTATCAAAGGAGAGACTAATGTCCACCTGTGTCCCAAGGTCTCATCACAATTTTGGCATTAAGTAGACTACCACTTATGTGGTAGTTCAGGGGTACAGAGTTTTTACCAAAGGGGATGACAATACAGTTTTTAGCATTGAGCTTCAGGCCATGGCTTTGACACCAGGCATCTGTCTCAGTGAGGCCCTTTTGTAGTATGTCCACATCATTAGGAGTTTCGAGTATGGCTCCTAGTTTGCAGTCATCTGCAAGCTTTGTTAGCCAAAGACCTTCTGTGTTAGCCTGTACTTTAGAGAAGTAGATACCAAACAGGAGAGGACACAGGACTGAACCCTGTGGTACTCCACTTGTCACTGGTCTGAAGTCGGATTTAGAGTCTGCTACTTTCACAGTGTGGGTTCTGTCCGTGAGCCAGTTGGCAACCCATCTTGTGACATAGGGATTTATGCCTAGTTTAGTGAGCTTATCTATAATTCCAGAGTGGGGGATGGTGTCAAAAGCCTTGGCGAGATATAGATAAGCTGTGTGAACCACCTTACCATCATCTATGGCTTTGGTGACTGCTTCAAAGAAGTCAATCATGTTTAGGAGACATGAGCTGCCTTTTACAAATCTGAACTGGGTAGGGTCCATAGTTTGGAGATTACCACTGTCTTTGTTTATGAGTTCCATGATGATACATTCCATGGCCTTGCAGACCAGGCTCGTCAGGCTAATGGGGCGGTAGTTCCTGGGGTCTGTCATGGCTCCCCATTTGTGGAGTGGGATAACCATCGTGGTGCGCCATTCAGTGAGCACAAAGCCTGAGGTGAGGCTATGACTGAACATGGTACTTAGGTAGGGTGCCAGTTCATTCTGTAGTTCGTGTAGAACGCAGCCTGAGATATTGTCAGGTCCCATGGATGCTGTGTTCTTGGCTTTGGAGAGTGTGTTTTTTACCTGTGCAGCCGTGATTACAAAAACTTTGCATTCTTCCAATATAGAGATGGGCCCTCTAGGGGATGAGAGGGGGGTAAAGTTAGCACTGAATCTATCTGCCAGGATGTTGGCAATACCAGTTGGTTCTGTATATTTAGTGCCATTGTGCTGTAACTCAGAGCAGATCTGAGTGTTACCATTGAGATTCTTGACATAGCTATAGAATGCTTTGTGGTTGTCTTTAGAGTCGGTGGCAATTTTGTTTTTGTAACTAGCTTTGGAGGAGTTTATGAGGGATCTCAGCTTCTTACTGAGGTTGACCAGGGAGTTCCTCCAGTCATGGGATTTTACACTTTTTTGCAACAGTTTCTTTCTTCTGTTGAAGAGTTTGTTTATGGCAGAGGACAACCAGATTGGCTTCCTTTTTTTGGAGGATAGCATCTTGGTTCTATTAGGGATAGCATGATCCATACACTCGTGTAATTGTTTATAAAGTGCATTTGTGTAAGATTCAACAGTCGTACATGTAACTGGGGTTTTACTTGTGCAAGCTCAGTTGAGTGTTGATGTTTCTGTTGTTGACATTTTGTTCAGTTATTTATATTTTTAACTGAGCTGGTCTCCAGATGCTTTTTCAGCTACAAACAAAGCTAGCTATGGCTCACACGTTGAATTAAGTGCAGGAAAACCTTTCTCCTCCAAATGCAGTACACAAGGCAGAGTGGGGAAGGAATGTGTGCATCAAGAAACTCTGTGAACTGAAGTCAAACAGACTGCTGTTTAAGTTAGAAGACTGGAAGCATGGACAGCCTTGGTCAGTTTTCAGCTGCTTTAGTAGTTTAAGGGCAGATGAGGCCTGAGTGGTGACCTGGGGGATCTTGAATTGAGTTCTAGTTGAAGCAGACATTGTTTAGTGTTCTCCTCGTAGATCTTGACCAAGGCCTATGCTTCTTATTCTTCGAAAAGCTTCTAACTGATACAGCAGTTTATCTGAGTTCTGCATAAGGGATATTGTTGATGCACTGTCTCCTAACTGTGGCTGTATTTATATGTATGGATATGTATCATTTCATTGAAAGTAACTTTGACTGAAAGAAAAAAAAACAGTTGATTAAAGTGATTGAAAGAACTTGCGACTGAACATACTTTTGACTGAAAAGCCATTTCTTCAAGAAATGTAGAAGTCTATATATAGTATTTCTATTGTCAGTTTTGATCACAGGAGTTGTTAGGGAGTTAATTTAGAAGATTTTGTGTGGATTGGCAATGCCCACTATCACTTTACACCTTCAGATTTGTAGATGATTGAGTTTGTGCACCAGCACTGATTCAGTGCATGTGCTAATTTCTTCTTTTTGCCAGGTGTGTGGCCATGGTGTTAGAGTATATGATTAGGGAGTATGTGTGTGTGTGTGTGTGTGTGTGTGTGTGTGTGGGTACAATGGGGTTGCACCGCTGCAAAAAAAGCTTTTTTATGGCATATACATTGAATGTTTTTGATGAAATGGCTTTTTAGTCAAAAGTAAGTTCAGTTAAAGGTACATTTAGTTGAAAGTACGTGATGTTTTATTCTCAACAAAATGATACATGACTGCTATATCTATATATATATATATATATATATATATATATATATATATATATATATGTGTGTGTGTGTGTGTGTGTGTATATATATATATACACACACACACACACACACACACACACACACACACACACACACACATATATATATATATATATATATATATATATAAGCATATTGTATGATTATTTTTCTAAATATCATAGTAATAAAGTTATGAATATCTAAAACAATAACAACAAAACTTAAATAGCAAAGAAACATAAATCTCCAGAACTGTTTTAGGTTTACAGCATTTTGTGGATGACTGTGTTGACTATTGGAGTGTTAGAATAAGGGACTGTCACTAATATATCAGAGCTCAGCTGAGAGTACTATGATGGGGTTTCTAGGATTTTTCCTACTTGCAGTAATGTGCCATCTTGGCAAGCTCTATATAAAAGTAAGAGTGTTGGGGGGTGCTTGTTTTAGTGTTCAGTGTTGTGAAAGATGGGAACAAGAATAGTACTTGTAGCTGTACTGTAGTTTATATAGCTGTAACACACACGCACGCACGCACGCATGCACGCACGCACACACACACACACACACACACACACACACACACACACACACACACACACACACACACACACACACATCTATAAGTAATAGAGTGAGACATGTAATGCATGTTATACCTTGCCAGGAGTAATGATAAAACATACCAGCCCAATACTTTGAAACTGCAGCAGACCTGGGAATTTAATATTACACAATTCCCAGATCATTCACAAGAAGAAAATAACTTCTGATTGTGTTTGTTAAATTACTGCTTGTAAAGGCTACACCCCTAACAAATATTCCACACCTAGAAGATGGAAAAACACTACTGACAGGAAACAAAGAACTGCACCAGTTTTCTTTGACAGGTACTACTCTCAGTCCTTATTCATCAGTATGATTAGCAATGCACTAATGATAGAGAACCTGCCACCATGAATAAACAGAAATAGGACTGCTGGCTACCTTGCCAGTGTACTGAAGTAACATATCATTGGCCACACAATAACCTGTATTATGTTTTGTGGCAGCTATACTTGTATTCATCTCCTACTAAGATTTGAATTGTTATTGTATTGTCCAGACATTAACCCTGTGTTATTCTGAAAATCAGTTTTATTGGCAAACTGGATCTGATTTCTCTGGTGTTCAAGACATCCAGACACCCTTTTTATACTTATGCACTATGCTCAATTCTTTTTTTTTTTTTTTTTTGCTACATGGACCATAATTCTATGCAGAGGCTTGCTGATTCAGAGTTATTTTCAGGCAAAAAGTAGTTAAGAAAGCAGTAATGTCTGACAGGGATGCAGAGATGAAATAACAGACTTCCCAGGGATGCTGTGAGGTCTGACACTGAAGGCAGAGGGCCTCCACCCCTGGAAGGTCAGTTATTTCCCCCATAACACCTACCTTTGAGGGCATTATTGTGCTTATAAAATGGATTATTTGCTAAGTTGGTTTGTATTTACTATTAGCATATACTTTTTTGTATTCTTGATGTAAAGTAGTTCTTCCACCTAATGTTTCATATTTGCTGTAGGATATGTAGCTATTGAAGGATTTATTTTATATCCAGAATATACAACTGTACATAATGTGTTTAATGTTTGCACACAAACACTAACAGAGGCAGAGAGATAGTCTTTCACACATAACCAGATAATCATATGCATCCACACCGAGATGAAGAGGCACAGACAGACTCAAATGCATATTCAAAGAAACACACATACACAGAGTCAAAAATGTACCCAGCAATTGCAAGAACTTTCTTGATTGTCTACACCTAAAATGCATAATTGTGATCAAATGAAAGAAAAATACATACAATGCAAATTACTGATCTTTCTCATCCCACTTACCATTCAACTGTCCCTGATTTAGCTTCATGATTTTGCCCTGTCCATTGAAAAATGTTGAATTTTCATACTAATAATTCAGAGAAGATATGTTGATGCAAACCCTATTGCTCCAGTAACTTTTGTTTTTTTTTAAATGAGTTAGGGTAATATTTAAAACTTTCCCTGATTTTAGGTCTGTGCGCCCCATTATTGTTCACTTTGTCCAGAATTCTTGAACAAAGACGTTAAGAAGTAGACACACTCTCTTTCTTGCTCTGTCTCTGTGTTGTGCACACAAACATACATGTACAAGATTCTGTTTCTCACTCACTTGCTCACACACACACACACACACACTTAACACCATTCTAATGCAGTTAGTTGCATTCGTTTTTTTTTACTTATTTTCCCACACTCACGAGGGGAAGTAAAACAGCAACAACAGCTCATTATAACTGCTACTTGTTTCCAGGATCTTCTTGTATGATTGTTCTTCAATAGAGTATTGTAGTTCTGCCCATTTTCTTAATGCATTTATTCTGTGTAGTTAACTGGACTGAATCATAAGGGTCCTTTTCAGCTACAACATAATACATAACAAGAGCAGCAAAACTGGATTAAGATTAGAAAAAATGTTGATAGCAATGTCAACAACACCATCAACAGCAAATTATCAAGTGCCAAAGATTGCGATATTTGATAGAGCAGAGCCAGTGAGGGTATAAGTATGTTATCGATATTGGTTTAAGAGTAAGTAGGAGGAAATAAAACTATAATAAAAACAGAGGAAAGTGATATTAAGCAAGATGAGGACAGTATGCAAATATTTATGCTCAAAGCATCCAAGTTAGTGTAGCATCACACTGGTGTTTGAAAATAAGTGGTGCTGACAGAGCAATTAACTTCCAATAGCGGTAAGTTAAAGTAAGGGGAATGATGTAAAAGGGTTTACTTATAAGGTAATGTCTAACTTTAGATAAGATACCTCGTGCTAACCTGCATTCGCCATATCAGTTGGATAACGTTTTAGGGGAGACTTTGAAACAGTTTGAAAAACTGATACGGTCAGCAGGCAGCATGTGTTGTGTAGGATGGAAGTCCAGATTTGAGGATTAATAAAGGAGGAAAGTCTGTGGTCTGAGCTAAGTGTTTGTGCTTTCAGATTATAAGGAATTGCTGTCAAAGTGGTTGGATCAAAGGTTTCAGGAGAACGTGTGAGAAATAGTATGGATATGAGGGATAGGGGGTGATCAGGATGGGAAGCTTCTTTACAGTTTTTGAAAGGATGAAGGTGAACCTATGATTAGTAGGGAGATATTTTGTTTTTTAAGTGTTCAACACTGATGATCTTTTCTTTTTTATTCTTTATAAAACCATGAAATTGCAACTTAAAGAAGTTTGGAAATTTGGACTTTGCATACATTTGTTGCAGATAGGGATAGCATAGGGAAGCTGTATTCATGAACGTATTAGTGAAATGTGTAGCCCTGCAATTGTCTCTTAGCACTCAAGACATTTATTTCCTTGAATATAATCTGTATGCTAATTAAATGGGAGAGGGGTAAGCTTCCAAGATATTTGCTAAATTGGGTGATCTCTAGTTTGGTACCAGAGGGGACAAGAATGTTCTGATTTGGCAGGATGAGAGAGTCTATCTTTTGTGTCATGGAGCATGGCCTTAGTCTCACTGGCATCTATGGTACGTTGTTGAAACTGAATCAAGTGACTAGAGTGGAAATGTCCTCAAAGACATTAAATGTAAAGGGGTCACAAGTTGGTCCCAATCTAGTTGTGATCATCTGAATGACAGGTTGTTTTTTCCCATTTGCCTGTTATAAGACTGTTGTTGAAGAAGATGATGAAAAGAAAAGTACCAGAAACAGACCTTACAGGCACATTTTTAAGGAGCTTAAAAGGCTTAGACAGTTTACTATTAGAAATAACTTTAGATAAGCAGTTGCTGAACTATCTATAAGACCAAGAAAGATCTAGCCCTCAAGAACAGAGTTCTTCCATTAGAAGGGGATACTATTCAGAGTAGACATTGTTGCTAAGATGTACAAAAATGGGCCCTGCAAGACCACTTTTCTCCAGTTTTGGATAAATGGAGTTAGTGAGAATAAAGCACATAGCACAGTATGTTGTTGTTTGAAAACATGCTGTAAGGGGGAAGTATGCTCTTTTTTGAGACAGATAGTGAGATGTGAGAATGCAACCTTCTGAAATATTTTAGTTAATATTAGTAGAAATGTTATGGGTCAAAGGTTTGACAATGTGGCAATGGACATTGATTTGTGGATGGATATTACTTTGTGTAGAATCTCCACAGAGTCGGGAAAGAATTAGAAGACATTGACAGGTCAAATATGTGTATTAATGAGATGGGTATACATTTTAACTTAAGCTTTTAGGCACTTGGGATGAAGCCCACCACATCTAGGATGACCAAATGAGAGGATGTGTTTGAACAGGTTTTTGTGGATTGAAAGATTATGGTGAGAACCTTAGTAACTCATATCCAACTTATGGATTTAAGTGGGAAGGTATGAATGTATAAGAGACTGGGGTTAATAGAAACTGGCAAGAAAGGCAAGCATATTTGGTATTTCCAGCCACTTGAAATGAAATATCATTGGAGTAGGACTTTGTTTTAACTGTTTTTGATCTTCAACTAGAAATTTTCAAACTTTTTAAGGGAGTTGAGCAGTGTTCTTTAATAAAGCTTATTTGCTTGTATTCCTTTCTAAGTAAAATAAAGATATTCTAGTCATCACTGTATTCCAACTTCCTATAGTTAGATGATGCCTTATTTCTTTGTTTAATCAAGAAAAAATATGGGGAGAAGGGCAAGGGGTTTGCTGCTGTCTAAACCTTTGATGTGTAAGGGGGGAAATGTAAGTTTTGTAAAATGAAGAAAGGAAAACATTAAGGAAGTTTCTAGGACATCATCACAGTTTTTTTCATGAGGTAAATCAATACGCGCGAAACGTGATGACAGTATTCATAACCCTCGCGAATCCTTCAGAAAGTTAACAGTAGGAATGCAGGAGATTTTTTTAGGATACTGGACATTAATCACTGAGAAAGAGTCTTGGGTGTTTTGCAGTGATAGACTGGGAAACTCTAGTCAAAAGTGGAGAGTTTAATGTGGGATTAGTGTGATTAAGAACTGAAACAATGTGGTGTTATGCAATATGCTACCTAGAAAAAATTGACTCTGTTGTATATTCAGTGATTTTTATGTAGTATGAGAAGGGGCATATATTGGGCGGTGCAGTGGTGCAGCGGTTAACACTGTCACCTCACAGCAAGAGGTTCATCGGTTCGATTCTCGGCTGGGGTGCCTTCTGTGTGGAGTTTGCATGTTCTCCCTGTGTTCGCGTGGGTTTCCTCCGGGTACTCCGGTTTCCTCCCACATTCCAAAGACATGCATCTGGAGCATTTCTCCCCGGGCCTCCGCTGAAAACAGGCTCTGTGGAACCTAGTCGGACTTTCCCGGTCAACAAATGATAAATAAAATAAATAAATAAAATTAGCAGTTACAGTTTTAATGATTTACTAAAACATACTCACACAGTAACCAGTATGGATCATAGTATGAATTAGTGGATAATAAATGGCAACTGGTTGACATTATTATTGTTATTATTATTGTTATTATTATTATTATGGAATGCCACTTCTGCTGTAAGGTAGAATGGAGATTGTTTCCTGTTTTGGTCCAGGATTCAGTATCTGTAGTAATATGAGGAGTACTAGTGGAGATAGATGCAGGTTTTACATTAGGTTAACTTATTAGTTGCCTTCATGTGTTAAATGTGGCTTATAGACTGCCCTTCTTTGTGTGCAACTGAATTTCTGTGTCAAGTAATTGTTTGACTTGTAGTTTTTGGAAAGATAGGTGCTAAGACTGAAATTATGCAATAGGAATTACTGCTGATGAAATTGTTGTGCCAAGGACAGTATATTATACAAAAGAGTTAGTTACATAGTAACTGAATTATTTCAAATGGCCTGCATTCTATTAGTTAAAGTTCAAAGGTAACAGTAAAGCTACAAAATATTATACCATGACCCCCCCCAAAACGTGCACGCTGATTGGCCAGCGTGCCCGTTGTAAATCGAGTTATACTAATGGAAAAAGGTCCGGTCGCCCGGACTTTTTTCCATTAGTATAACTCATTTTTTTAAAACACTGTCTCCCTATGTTAAATGGGTTTAACATAGCGAGACAGCTTTAAAATAAGCAACGGATCTCCGTTGCTTATTTTAAAGCTGTCTCGCTATGTTAAACCCATTTAACACAGCGAGACAGTGTTTTAAAAAAAAGCAATGGAGAAAGCAAGATCTCCGTTGCTTTTTTTTAGTGTTTCACTATGTTAAATGAGTTTAACATAGCGAGACAGTTTTAAAATAAGCAACGGACATCTCCGTTGCTTATTTTAAAACTGTCTCGCTATGTTAAACTCATTTAACATAGCGAGACACTAAAAAAAAAGCAACGGAGATCTTGCTTTCTCCGTTGCTTTTGCCCACATCTCTGATGTACTGCGCAGGCGCGCAGTACATCAGAACTGCCGTGGATGCCAGACATCTGCGGAAGGGCAGTAAACAGGCATTATACTATGCCATTATTTAAGAAAAGTAATAGTTTCTTTTCTTAAATAATGTCATATAATAGCAATAACCACGCCTGGGTGTGGGTAATGCTATTACCACGGTTGGCTTTGTTTGGTCCCTCGGGCTTCGCCCTCGGGACCAAACCACGCCAACCGTGGGTAAATTTAGCATTTCCCACACCAGGTGTGGGTTATTGCTATAATATTTATGGCTTAATACCACAACCATATGTGTTCTCTATTTGTTGTTTATTTTCTGCATTACTTTTTTCTTTCTTTTTTTCCAACATTGTAACCTTTAACATAATACTGTTTTATCTCTGGATTTCTTGTAGGCATTTTTTAAGCAAAATTCCTGAAGAAGAACTTTTAAAAAGGTGGACTGACTCTCTTGGTATATGTACAGAGGTGGCTTAATGGGTGTATACTGAATGTGTGAAAAAAACACTGCATTTAAGTGACTAAAGGAATGTCCAAAAGGGCAAAATGTTCCACATATGTTAATAAAACATATAGAAGTGCAGGCACATACACACAGACACACACATGTATGTGTATATGTTTCTAAATATTGGGTTCCTTTAGCCTGATTCTGAGTCCTATATTTTTGCCATGTGATCTGGTTTGCTGTATAGCATTACACTCTGAAAGTTAAGCTGATGCAGCTGGCAGCAGTACATTCAGTGCTTGCCTTGGTACTTTTTAGTAAATGTTATGTGGTATCAGAGTTGGAAAAGGACAAGCACTTTCATGTTTCATGTACGAGTAAAGCTGCTTTATCCTCCAGTAAATATCTGCAAGGAAGTTTATCTGAGAACTGGAAATTGCAGCTCTGACATGTTACTGTTGACTCTAAGTGGAATGTCTGCTGAGTAGCCTGCAAAGGTACAGTGTACTACATTCCTGTACATCATGGGGGGGGGCAGGATGTTTACAACACATCTGAGTTTCAAGAGAATATTGCAAGGGTGAGTCAGAAGTGTCAGACAGAAGAAAACCATCTGCCATGTAGTGGTTTGTTACTCATATGGATACAAGGGTCCAAAGGAAAGTGTTGATTTTTTATGCTACTACATTAAAGAATCAAGCCAAAGACTGGGAGTTTGGTGAACTTCATGCTTGGTAAGAAAATGATGTGGCGTTTTGGATGATCAGGTAAAGGCAGATTGTGTCAATAAATTGATTTACTGTTACATAAAATAGGTGGTGTCTATACACTGAGTAAAATACTTTGTCTTAGCTGAAAGAGCTCACAGAGGAATTGCAATTGTTTAAAATTGCATGTGAGGTAAATAAGAAAATGGGTAAAAAGAAATACGAATGAGCCATGAGGGTCACAAGAAGCATGAAAAGCAGAGACAAAGTTGCTAGTAATTTCTACACAAGTTGTGGAAGTCTGCATAATAAAAGGAAATGTTTTGTGTTGACTCAAGTGTATAGAAGTTGTAGCAAATAAACTTTTACTACACCATATAAATTAAGAAAAATTAATCTGCAACTGAAAAGCATGCATGCAGGTAGTAAAACAGTCACTAAAATTAGCTCTTTGTAGTTACAACAGTTGAAACAGTGAATGCAGTACAAGACTATTTTCATTAATATATATATATATATATATATATATATATATATATATATATATATATATATATATATATATATATATTAGTTACATATTTATACATCTTTAGGATATCCTCATATGTTATAGTGTTATAAACAGACTCCATTAAAAGCATAATATAGCAAGATAGAACATTTTTTATAAGTCAAGAGTCATTAGTATTTTTCAGAAAGGATATGGTCAGATAAAAAAAGTTAGCTATACTATATGGTTATGAAATATATTTGTGGGGAAAAATTGCTGGTTGGCATCGATCATAAGCAATTACACAGTATATTCAATAACTTGTTGTGCAAGCAGCACCATTGTTACAAAGAATGGCACAATGTTTACATAGGTATGACATGAGTTTGAGTTATAAGCTAGAATAAAAGATGCATACAGCAGACATTCTGAATCATCCATACTTGTTAGAACACCAAAAAGTCCTGCTTGGAGATTAACTGAAAAATAGTTGGTATCAACAATTACACATGAAAGGAAATTGGCTTCTGTAGATCTTTCATTGTTGTCTCCTGAAAATCAAAGTCAAGTTCAAGAGGAAACTGAGGCAGAATCAATCAAGACGCTGCTGTGATATGCATGCTAAACAAGGAGAGGTTAAGTAGGACAGTATCCCATCCTGATGTACTACCCATAACATCACAATCTTAGATATGCCAAACTTGCATCAGGAGCTGGAGCATGCATTCAGCAATAAAGACACCATCAGATCATGGAGACAGAGCTGAGGGAACTTGAAATGACAGGAATAGCAATTTATTGGATTTTTGCTTTCTGGGGCACTGAAGGATGTACAATTCATTTTCTCTGTCCCTGTATTTTTTCTGCACAAATTTCCTTTGCTTTTCATCCCCAGTGTGCCTGGATCAGTATCTTGGTGTTTAAAGTCTGTTTTGCCATTTTAGCATATCTGTCTCCCATGATACATTTGTTATAATGTACAAAGAAACTCCTTACTCACAAACATCAGGAAATGTATATATTCCTTAAGTTATATGTATATAACTCAATCCTCAATTGTTGAGAAGTTTTATCTTCAGTTTTTGACTTAAAATGGTGACAGCCTTACCTATAATGAATCTAAAGCTATAGTGATGCCAGTCCAAAAATGAAAATTCTGGGTTCATAGATTTTCTGTGTATCTGACTTTGACTAAACATCAGTAACAAACCAGTGAAAGTCTTGTGTATCATGTTTCCTCGTATTACAGATGAGGAAGTCCTCAAGGTGTTTAAAACTTTTTCTCTTAATGAAGAGGAAAGAAGCAGCCTGGCAGTGCTAAAAATAAATTCTAGCCATACTGTGAGACAAAGAAGAAAGAACCTCATGCAATACATTTATTCTTTAAAAGAAACAAATAGGTACAAGATACTATTGATGCATATTTGACCAAGTTAATACACAAGGCATATTTGTGAATATGAAGAACTATATAGTTCTTTAATCAGATGGAATAGCTTATGACATAAAAAAATAACATAAAAGGCAGACTGTCAAGTGAGTTATCAAGTGTGCTGTAAAATCTGTAAATAGTAACATAGAAGTATGTAACACTGACACTGAACAGTAAAACAATCTCAAAGGCACACCAATAGCTGAAAAACCAGAGTTCTAATGATAAAAACAGAACCTTTATTCGACAGAACTTCACCAAACAGTAAGCGCTTTCACGTTATATTAACGCTTCCTCAGACTTCAACATCAAACAATAAATTTCATGCCCTTAAATACTATAGTCAATGAGATCTTAATTAATCAACTAATTGAACAATATTTAAAGTGCCAGTGCTTAAAAAATACATATGTATATGTATATAGATAATATACTATATATTTCAGACTTCATATTCTTCAGAAAGTACATGGTAACACAAAATTGTTCTAGCAGTTGTCTAAGTTTATAACATGGATATTTGAAATTTGTCCCTATTTTTGGGACTGTATTTCCCCATTATTGGCTTTGTCCAGGTATTTGTGCTAAGGTTGAGAGTTATCTATGGTGAGAACTGTATTCATTGAATGTTTGGGGGCTGTATTCCCTCCACATTAATGGCTTTGTCCACATGTTTTTTTGCTAAGTGGTTGAGAGCTATAGTGAGAACTGAATTCACTGAATGTTTTGGGGCTGTATTCCCCCCCATTATTTGCTTTGTTCATGTTTTTTTGTGCCAAGAGATTGACAGCTATGCTGAGAACTGAATTCACTAAATGGTAACCATTTAAGTTTATCTTCCTCCCTTTTACAAAACAGCTGATTTGGCATAGTGGTATGTTTCTCTGACTGTTTTGCACAGGGTCCCCTGGGTTAAAGACGTGGCAGTGAAATGTATGGTGGTAACACAGCATTTTATTCTAGCACCTTTCCAACATTATACAAGCAATGTTTAAAATGTGTCCCTGGTTATCCCCCCCCCAAATAAATTTCGGCTTTTTCCAGATTTCTTGTGCTGCAAAGTTCAGAGATACAACTGCGTGCCGAGTAGATTTTACAAGGAGCTGAGAGCTGCAGGGGAACAAAACTTTAGTGCTGCTTATTCTGAGTCTGCTTGCATTAATAGCACAACAGGTAGTGTACTTGCTTTTGATGCAGAAGGCTGTGGGTTCTACTCCCACAGTAGATGCATTGCTGATACTGTACTGTGTTGTAAAGTGGGTGGATACTGCAGTCTTTTTGGCAAAGATACCTAGAGTAGTAACTGTGAACCTGTTATCAGTTTGCCATACAGTCCCTATTGCGATATTACTAGCTTATTTTTATTTTTTTTTAATGCATGCAACATAGGCAATTTATTCCTCAAGGGCAACAGGCACTTTAATTGTAGATGAATAAACAGTGACATATAAAGTTGTTTGCTAGCAGCAACCTCTTCATTGTTACATATTTCTTTAATGTGGAATTATTTAGATGACTTTTACTACTTCAGAGATTGTGCATATTTACTGATACTGGTGGACTGTAGAATGTTGAGTAGACTTTTATGATGGAAATGTTCTGAATTGGGTAGTTTTGTCATTGGTGCATGCATTTTCTTTCATTGTTTACTGGAAAAATGTTCAAAACAATAAATTTAAAATGCCGTCTAACAAATGTACTGTATTGTACAAGGAATATAATTTAGTAGAATCAGGAAGGTGTATCAAAGAGCACATGTATGTTTCATGTGCAAGAGGCCTATGATTTGAAAACAGCCCAAAGTTAATCTTTATCTGCCACTGGCAAAATGTATTTTCTTTGAATGTGGGTTTCAATGCTGTTTCATTGAATGTGCGTTTCAAGGGCAGAGAAGTTTTTAATGCTAAGCCTGTTTTCATTGTGAGACTGCATTGCTTTGTTTAGTAGATATCTTAGTGATTGTGCTGTAAAATGCAAAATAAAACTTTCAAATGAAATCCAGATCATCGTAGAAGTAAAGCAGTATGCACATTAGTGTTTATGGTAAATGGAGTGATATAGCCAAGTAATGGATCATTGGAATGGCTACAGGGGGGACGGCTCCATTCGACCATGATTTTGTGAGGGGGATGGGCGGCAAACTCAAAGACAGCCCCAGCTGAACTATACCTCCCAACTGTCCAGATTTTCACAGAATGAATAGATTTGTGCTTCTTAATTTTGGTTTGTTCCTCATAATATTTGTGGTTTTCTGGAAAATCATTTGGGAATTAAGTCACTAATGACACTGAGTTTCAGACTTCATAACCTTCAGAAAAATGCATGCTGAAGTAAGACCTGTTCTATCAACTGTCTCAGTTTATACAAGAGCAATTTTAGTACTGTTTATGTTCCCCCAATTTATTTGGCCTTGTCCAGATGTATTGCATTAACAGGTTGAGAGGTACATACAAATAAATTGCTTTATAGAATTAGGCATAGCCAAACCTCTCAACTGTCCCCGAATTTGGCTCAAAATGTTGCTCTTCCCCTAATAATCCCTCCGCAAAATAGCAATTTTGGAAGAAAACATGGAGGGTTTACAATTTAGAAATAACTGTAATAATCAGAGTTATAGATTACTTTTATTTCAGAAATGCATGTAGATTCTTTTATTTTGTCAGCTGCTCAAGTTAGCAGTACTATTATTAAAAAAAGGTCCCTTCTTTGACAGGTTCCCAGCTGTATTGTGTGGCTATTTTATATTTTTGCATCACATTTTTGGTCCATTTTTCATAAAATAGTTTTTTTGGCAAATTAGTGGTAAATCATTAAAGACTGAAGTTAGAAAATGACAGACATTTGAGTTTCAGATTTCATATCCTTCAGAAAATTCATACTAATACAAGACCTACTATTCTATTATCTTTCTAAGTTTATAAGACCAATATTTAAAAATTGTCCTTATTTTTGGGCCTTTGTCCCACTTCTATGTATGGCTTTGCTCTGATGGTGAGGTATGACAAATGTGTCAGGGCCATCAGTCAGCCAGAGACATTTCAAATTGTGACATACTTGTTGCACCCCACTCCCCCATGTAGTGACTCTGGATGTGTCCAAGCAAGGCAAGGAGCAGTTGTGTAGTGTAAATGTGCAGGGTATCCCCCCATGCAGTGTAAATGTGCAGGATATCCCCCCATCCAAGGTAGACACAAGTACTACAGTGGCTTTTCATCTGTTCTTGATTTTGCAGAATGGTCTGGTTTCTGTCATATTTTTGTACAGTTGATTTATGCTTATTACTTAGAAAGTGCCTGCTGCTCTGTGTTTTAAGTAGCAATGCTTTAATGACCATCAGGTAAGCTTGTCTGAGATCATAACATGCAAGTAAGCTTTAATAAGCATACTGTTAAAGAATTGCCAACATTGAAGCCTTTCTGTTGTTGCCATGCAGAGAGTACTTAACTAGATAATGTATAAGCATTGGGTATTGAAATGCATATGACAGTATTTGTAATAAAGGACATGATTACATTATTTTAAGAAGTTCATTACACTTGTTGGAGACTTCCAGTGATCTCTGAGGGCTTTACCTGTAAACTAAGCAGAATGCCATTCATGTGTGGCCCATAACCTGTACAGTAATCCTTTAAGCAATGTATCTTAAGCTTGTTTGCTTTTCATTTTTTACTTTGATCATGTTTTCCCCATGAAACAAGTAGATAGTTGTCAGGCAGCAGGTCTTTTTTGGATAAAATTTTTACAAGTGGGGGTATCACAGACATTGCTACTTTCAGCATGTTACTTGGTACTTTAATAAAGCTGAATATAAATTATAATGCAGTTCAAGGAGAAGCGGTTTGAGTTGTGTGTTGCATGTTTTTCTTATACTTGATTTTGACTGGCATTCCAGTAATGTTTTTAAAAAGTAATTTATTTTTTCATGCCTCACAACCTTTTTGTTTCCATCTAGATATTAAGTAAGCTGTCAAGCAGCCAATGCATTGAAATATTTTTATTCTTTTACACTTCATTTGTCTTGATTGGACTCTCATAATGAGGGTTTGGCACCCAGGGCAGCATATTTAATTAATGTTTAGTTTTTGTGGTTTTGAGCATAGCTCCTCCCCTTTCTAGTTGTCTGCACCCCTTCCCATTGACCCCACCCACTCGGCTATCTCCTGCAGCCCCCCTTTGATTTGATAATACTGCCAAATGTAATATTTTCCACTTCAGGAGGAGTAATAGTAAATATATGAATGTCATGGGCCATCAGTTTTTACCATCCACAGAAACTGTAAAGTTTTTAGGGGAGCTGATAGTCTGCAGTCTAAGATTAGAAACAAATGTAACTGCTATAATTGGATGCTGTTATTGTATCCTTGTTGACATTTTCTATACAACATTATGCAGATGACAAGAAGTATTATTATTATATACAGGACTTACACAAGGGCTGTCATTGAGCACTGTGGCCCAGCTCGTCTATACAATCAAGGCCAGCTCAGGACACTGGAAAAATGCAGAAAACACTAACATGGAATATTAGAGGGATATTAAGTCCTAAAGCATCCAGTGAGATTGCAAAATTTAGAGATGGACTTCATAAGCTATAGAATGCTTGTTGGAGATTTAAAAATGATGTTCAGATGTTTCAGAAATGATGGCGTGGCAGCTGCTTTAGGTGCTACATTTAATTCGCATGATTTGGACACCAGAAATAGAAATTATTTCATAGTAATACCTAATACTCAAAGTATGACTACAAAGAGGAGTTTCATGTAAAGGGATGAAGGTCCGGTTGGCAAACTAATATCTGTGGATAGATTAGCTCCAAGCATTAAAGCCTTCAAACATTTAGTGGATAAATGAGCAGGAAATAGGGTGTATACTCCTTTATTTTGTAGCAGAAGGCTATGTGTTAGCCTTACATGAGCCTGTGGGCCTATGTAACTCAATACATTGAAACTAAACTTCTTTAGAAATATGATGCTTAAGTCCTTGCAGACATGGTAAGCTGATGTATATTTCTGATATGTTAAGCAGATCTTACCTGAACGAGAGAAAGGTGCAGCAGTCAGCTGCAGGAGTCTGCCTGTGCAAAGTCATGCATCAGCTGTCCTGGTCTTACCTGAACGAGAGAAAGGTGCAGCAGTCAGCTGCAGGAGTCTGCCTGTGCAAAGTCATGCATCAGCTGTCCTGGTCTTACCTGAACGAGAGAAAGGTGCAGCAGTCAGCTGCAGGAGTCTGCCTGTGCAAAGTCATGCATCAGTTGTCCTGGTCTTACCTGAATGAGAGAAAGGTGCAGCAGTCAGCTGCAGGAGTCTGCCTGTGCAAAGTCATGCATCAGCTGTTGTCCTGGTCTTACCTGAACGAGAGAAAGGTGCAGCAGTCAGCTGCAGGAGTCTGCCTGTGCAAAGTCATGCATCAGTTGTCCTGGTCTTACCTGAACGAGAGAAAGGTGCAGCAGTCAGCTGCAGGAGTCTGCTTGTGCAAAGTCATGTATCAGCTGTTGTCCTGGTCTTACCTGAACGAGAGAAAGGTGCAGCAGTCAGCTGCAGGAGTCTGCCTGTGCAAAGTCATGCATCAGCTGTCCTGGTCTTACCTGAACGAGAGAAAGGTGCAGCAGTCAGCTGCACGAGTCTGCCTGTGCAAAGTCATGCATCAGCTGTCCTGGAGACGTGTCCCCATCTATTTCACGCTGCAGAGTACTAGACAAACAAGGTGACTTTAAGTCTTTCTAGTAGATGTTTTGTTTTGATTTATTTTATTCAGGCTATATGGTCACTTCTTGAGAGGCAGATTTTAAATTAAGTCAAAGGAGTAAGGCAGTTATCCAAGTCCAGAGTCCAAGCTGAATGAAAAATCTCCAGGTGTCCATGCAAATATAGCAAACTGTGTTTAATACTTGTGACAATGGAGGACTATATGTGATAATGGAAAAGTGTAACACTGTACAGCTATGATGGAACCATACACACACACCCTGGAAAACTGTTCTACTCAATGGAAATAATGCTGTCTTTGCAATGGACATAAGAAAAGGAAGAATGAAGTAAAATAACTTAGGTAGAGACCAAATCTTTGCAGAGTGGGACTCTCCTTAGCTGGTAAGACTTTTAATTCACAAGGAATGGGGACTGGGTGAAATACATTTCATGGAGACATGTATATGGTTTAAATGAATGATTACTTGACCATACTGCAGCATTATACATTCAACATAAATAAACAGATCTTGGATGAGCAAGAACTATGTATTTAATTATTGCAGCATTTTGTTACGGACTCATCTGGGCAACACTACTCTTGTTGTTTCAAAATGTGCCCAGTCGCCATAAGCATTCAGACACATTAAAAGATTATGTGTGTGTGTGTGTGTGTATATATATATATATATATATATAGAACCCTCTGACTTCATATATTTATGTGTGTGTGTCAGTTTTGTTGTTAAAAATTCTGAAGCTAGAAGTAAGCATATAAATTGCACATAAAATTAGCCCCGTCCCATCATCATCATCTTTCTTTCGGCTTTTTCCCGGTTAGGGGTCGCCACAGCGGAACTCCGGTCCGCTAATGCTTGGCAGTAGAGTTTTACATGCTGGCTTGCCGGGCCTAACGCACAACCTTCAACGAAGGAACGCCCATTCACGCATGTCGTCACATAGTAGACGCTTTAACTGAGAATCGAACGGGCAACGTCTACCCGTGAGGCGACAACCCAAGTTTACAAAATCCATGAAAAAATAAGATCAAGACTCTCCTAGCCTAGACATAATTATTAAGATAATATAAAGTCAAAACGTCTTTGCCAAATTCTGTAAATAAATGGAAACAAAGTAAAGTTGAAAAAAGTTAGTTGATCACACAGACTTATGGAGTTAAATCTTGAGGAAACTTGAAAGGACCCTTTACAAGGTGATAGTCTAATGCCAGCATGTGAGGCCATTTTTTAACAGAATACGAGTTCTGGTACGACTGCAGCCCATAGGCTAGTGTCCACCAAGTAATGAGATGATAAGGATCATGAGTGGTCAGTCTAACATCAGTGATCCAAACTCTTTTCAGTCTTGCAACAAATAAATTGCATAACCACAACACTGAAGAAAAGAGGTGGCAGTCCAGAGTGCTGCCAGGATGGTAAATAAATGTGGCTATTTGTATGTTAAACTTGAAAAAGCAAGGCTGTAGTACAGCCCATGGTAGATAAATATGTTTGCATACTCAACTTGGAGATGATTTTACAAAAAGAAACTGCGAACAGATGAATACATTTCAAGAAGAGAACTAGAAGAAAACAGATTTGAATTGTGAGAATTCCGGATAGCTGTAATTGATTGCTAGGTTTAGAACATTGCATTCAAAAATAGGTAACACATTATTAGACCTGCTTGATGGCAGTACAATTAAATTACACCAGTACACAGTATTACCTAATGGTCACCACCTTCAGGTTTGGCTAGACCATTATTTGCAAAACGTGTTTTTAAAGGAGAGAGAAGCTGTGTAGAAGCTGAGAAGAAGAGGGGTTAAACAAGAATGGAAGATGCAGAAAAATCAGTTTGTGGGCTTAATGAGAGACATAACAGAATCCAAGAAACATTTTGAGATACTTAAGAAAATACAATAAAACAAGGAAATAAAATATTATTTTGTGTATCCTTCTATATTAAAGATTATCTGTAAAGGCCTAAAGTAGGCATTTCAGTCATTGGCAACAAAAGAGACCAAACTAAAAGCCATAGAAGCCTTCGATTACATTTTTTACATAACTAACAAAAAACAAATGTTAAGAGTCGATAGTGGGAAGAAAGCCCCACCCTTTATTTTTCATCTTTGAAAATGTTTGAATATGGCCTTATGTCTATTTTCTTCATGCTTTGTTTGTGATTGATCATCTACCTTCTCATCCACTATTGCAATTCTGTGGCATGGCGGATATGCTGGTAGGTTTATCAATATTCAGCATATGGACAAGTATTTTGGCAGCACTCGTAGCTTTTAAGTGGAGATTGCACTACAGTAAGGATCAGGAAATCTACTATTGTTGTACTGTAGTGTGATCTCGGAGTTGGTATGTATAATTTTCATGGGTGTGGGTGGTGTAGCCCCCCCACATGAGGGAGGTGCAGGGAGGCTTGCCCGCCTGCAAACATTTTACAGAATATATGTTGTGTTTGTGTGTTTTAATTAGCTGTTATTTTGGTGTTTTGCAGTTCGGTAGAGTAAGTTTTCAGAATAGTGAATTTTCAGAAAACTGGTGTCAACTAACTGACATTTGGAGAAACGTAAATTCGATAAAGAAAAGTAGACCCTTTTTTATATATATATATATATATATATATATATATATATATATATATATATATATATATATATATATATATATATATATATATATATATATATATATATATATATACACATTTCATGAGCAGTTACTCATCTGTTGTTGCAGTTGTGTTACTGTATTGTACTCTCTTCTGCGTTGTTGTACTAGAAGACTCAACAATACACTAAAAACCGTTAAAAACAAAAAACAAGAAGTAACCTTGCGCTACCGTCACACCCCACTTTAATAAAAAACAGATAAAACAGAACAGTATTGTAAAGCACTTTTCATTTAGTCCAGTGACTAAACTTCATCAGACAAAATTCAACACCCCTATGATCTCTTAAATACTGAAGTATACTGTCAATTAATTAGTGTCAATCAACTCTTAAAGTCATGACATATTAAAATATGCAGCTACTTTTGAAAGTGAATTGCTAAGCAATACTCTACCCTACCCTCATACATATAAAACAACATGACATATTGTAAACACAACTTAAAAATTGAAAATGAAAACATATTATAATATGCTTATGCAACTTAACTAAAAATAATTTAAATGTTTTATCTTAAGTGTATGTCAGCATTAAAAGTAGTAATAAAGCTCAGAGAATATTTCATACTCATTCTCATTCATTAATACTTGTTCTACGTCATTACCAGGGTTAATAATGTTTTCACTCCTACTCTTTAATATTGAGTTGTAAAATGTTGGTAGTAACTTTGAACATGAACAGGGGAACATGACTGAATATAGAATGGAAATAGGAGAACCAGGTATGAAATATTCTCTGAGCTTTATTACTACTTTTAATGCTGACGTACAGGTAATGAAAGGAATAATATTAAAAAACTGGGAACTGCTTAGGACTGATAGGGATATCCTAAGTAAAGTAGGAGATCACCCAGTTATTATTTTTAAGAAGGGGCAAAAAATGAAAAATATCATGGAAAACAGTAAGAACAATGCAAGGAGGAATCTCGAAACATACAAATGTGAAGCTTGTAACCAGTGTAGACACATAGATACAGGGTTTAAGTACACTATTAGGGGCAACACATACTATACCAAGGATAGATTTAATTGTAACTCGAAATCAATAGTTTACCTGGCACAGTGTCAAAAATTTCCAGCTTTCTACATTGGTAAAACCATTCGTAAATTTAAAGAGAGGATCTATGAGCATACATATTATATAAGTAAAAACAAACTTGTCAGTGCATTGGCGAGAATATAGGAGCCATCACTTTAAATTTCGGGTCATTGACTCTATTAAATCAGATAATAGAGAGGGACCCACAAGTTTATTACTAGAAAAATGAGAATTAACATGGCAATTTCGACTCAACTCTTATACATACCCAGGATTAAAAGATTACAGTTCAATAGCATGTGCTCTAAACTTTAAAGTCTTCTGAGATGAATGACTGTCATGAGACTGTTTACTAAATGGAACTATTTATTTTTGAATTTATATTAAGTATTATAGTAATGTGTTAACACTCTTATAATAAGGTTTTGACATTTTTTACTCTGATAAAATGTTTAAATTAATTAAGCCGCAGTGGTGCAGCGGTAGCATTGTTACCTCACAGCAAGAGGTTCTCCCGTTCTCCTTGTTCATTGTGTTGAATTTTATGAGTGGAATAAACTACGTGATTTTTACTTTGCTGGCTGACTTCGTGGAATTTTATTTCTCCAATTGGTTTTACATCCTCCTTGGAGTGTGTCGCTTGGTATCACTGGTCGCACTACTGGTTTATACTTCAGTATTTAAGAGATCATAGTGGTGTTGAATTATGTCTGATGAAGTTTAGTCACCAGACTAAATGAAAAGCGCTTTATAATACTGTTCTATCTGTTTTCTATTAAAGTGTGGTGTGATGGTAGTGCACGGTTCCTTCTTGTTTTTTGTTTTTAATGGTTTTTAGTGTATTTTTTAGTTTGTTAGTATGGCTTTCGAAGGACCGAACACTCTGCCTACTCCACTATTGAAAATGTCCCAGCAAACACAGGAAGAGGCTGGGAATCTTACACTGTTGATTGGGATGATGAACCAGCAACTGGACACTCTAACTACACGAGTGGAAAACTTAACCCAAACGAATATACTGAGAGTTGGCAATACGGACAGCTCCATCCTTAACCACCATGAAGCTGGACACAAAAACAGAAGAGCGAGTGAGCCTGGGAGCAGCCCTTTATAGCATTCAACTACAGGACTAGGTAAACTGAGACTCCCCTTATTACAAAACAGCACAACTATAACAAATAATTCCTCAGGGCTTATTGGAGTCCCTGATCTCACTTCATGGCTTAACGACCAGCCGAGACTGAATCAGGACAATGAAGGAGATATACAGGGGCTACCTGCTAGAAGTAATAATAATAGAAGCATTGTAGAAAAACTAAAGCTGCTGGATTATAAACTTGTAAGATTAGGAAACTGCAGTTAGAAATTAATTATTTTAGAGAATGCATTAAAGAAGAAATTGTCCCTAAAAGGCTTCGCTCTTGGCAATACCCTATGGGGTTAGAAACAGGTTCCACATTTCATATAAAACTCATGAAATTGTTTAGCAAACAAGGGTTGGAACTTTTACAACTGATGTCTAAACATTATCAGTTGTGGATTGACAATTTAACAATAGAAGTCAATGAACTAGATGGGGACATAAAAATTGATTGTGATTATTTGAGATACCAGTATGAGTACAACAGAACATTTACAAGTATTAACCAACAAATGATTAAAATGAGAGAAACTAAAAGTAAGAAGTTGCAGCGGGATAGGAGGGATTACAGTTTTGGTGTAGCCTTCCTGAACCCTCCTACCTCTCAAACATGGAATTCGATTGGAAGAAGTCAAAATCAGTCACAAAACCAGTCCAACATACAAACGGCAAGTACGGAATGGAATACGTCACCAAAGCCGGGTCCAAGCAGAGAAGTAAATCTTCAACAAACGAAGTGTTACCAAAATGAGAGCACTAATGTACAAAATAACTAAAGGGTAAACCAAGGAGAGAGTGTACAAGCAAATGTGAGTAATAAGAATCAAAATTTTCACAACCCCAGAGGCCAAACTCACAAAAAACAACAGCAGAGGAACCAACGAGTGTACAATAATCGGAGGAACAACAAAGGCAAGAGGTGATAGAAGTGGCCAGTGAATGGGGTACGTTTGAACAATGCCAATACTATTGTAAACACTGAAAAGGAAAGAAAGTGTAAAATCATCGCTAATAAGGGAAACGATTTCAAAATATATAACTTTACTGACTATGAAATTGATCCTGTTTTAGTTGAAGTGTTTGCCAAAGGTTTAATCTTTGTACCTTCACGACCAGTCGAACTAGCTAACTTATTACTGGACTTTAAATTGTATATAAGAAAACTCAACCTGTGTGTATTGTTGGGTAACAATGAAAATGAAGTAGAACAACAACTACGTATTGCTAGTACTTATAATCCTCCTGTACATCCGACAATTATGCTTTTTTGATAAAATTTGTGAAATGGATTTTAGGGCTCATTTTGATGCACTACCTAGAGGGGGGTCCAAAACAAATCTAAACAAGAATGAAAAAGAAGCACTAGATTACAACCTGTCCGGCTCAGGAAACCAGATAAAGGGGCAGACTAGTTGTTATGGACTCCGAATATTACAGGGTAAAAATGGTTAGAATGCTAGAAAGTGAGGCCTACGTTAAAGTTAGCTTGAATGAAGTTAATATAGCTTATAATCGAATAAGAGCATACCTTGATGACTTGTTCACGGATTCTGTGATTGATATTAACACTTATAATTACTTGTCAATGCCAGCTCCTAGGAACCCAGTGATGTTTGGCATGCCTAAAATCCATAAAAGCTTGACTAATCCACCTATGAGGGCAGTAGTGGATGCCAGGCAGTCTATTACCTATTCATGTGCCAAATTAGTTGACTCTATTCTTAAAAAATATGTCCAATTGGAACCACAGATCTGTAAAGATATGTGGTCTTTTCTTGCTAATATTAATGAACTTGAGTATATGGGTGAATATAACTTTTTAACAATCGACGTTTGTGACTTATATACAGTCATTCAACATGATACAGGCATAGAATGGGTTATAGACCATATGAGGCTAAGAGGGGTGCCTAATTCTGAGACAAGACTTATAGAGGAACTATTGAGTATAATCTTGTCTAACAATTATGTTCAACAACGACTATTTCTTACAAAAAATAGGGGTGGTCATGGGATCCCCTTGCAGGGCAAGTTTTGCTAATTTAGTAATGGCCCACTGGGAAAAGAACACAATCCTAGATGTGGGACCAGTTAAAGAAAAATTATATTATTATACCCGCTTTCTGGATGACATATTTATGATCATCAAAGGGGATGAAAACTTGGCCACTAGGCTAGTGGATGTTTTAAATAATTCTACACCTATTTTAAGATTTACTAGTCTTTACCAGATGGAAAGGATATCTTATTTGGACACTGAATTGATAAAAGATTGAAGAAATAGAAAATATACAGCCCATATATACCGGAAAAAGATGTATTCAAACTCCTTTCTGCACTACACTAGTGGTCATTCCTTTCACCAGAAAACATCGGTAGTAATGGGCCAACTGGTGCGTGCAGCAAGGATGATTACTAAATGGGATGACTTTGAAGATGAATGTACTACCCTTAAACAGATGTTTATAAAGAGGGGTTACCCAAGTCAACTGGTGACCGAATTAATTTTCAAAGTTAGTACCAAACGTAATCAAGGGTTTTACAAGCCAATATTAAAGGGTAGGAGTGAAAACATTATTAACCCTGGCAATGACGTAAAACGAGTACTAACAAATGTTGGTAGTAACTTTGAATATGAACAGGGGAACATGACTGAATATAGAATGGAAATAGGAGAACCAGGTATGAAATATTCTCTGAGCTTTATTACTACTTTTAATGCTGACGTACAGGTAATGAAAGGAATAATATTAAAAAATTGGGAACTGCTTAGGACTGTTAGGGATATCCTAAGTAAAGTAGGAGATCACCCAGTTATTATTTTTAAGAAGGGGCAAAAAATGAAAAATATCATGGAAAACAGTAAGAACAACGCAAGGAGGAATCTCGAAACATACAAATGTGAAGCTTGTAACCAGTGTAGACACATAGATACAGGGTTCAAGTACACTATTAGGGGCAACACATACTATACAAAGGATAGATTTAATTGTAAGTCAAAATCAATAGTTTACCTGGCACAGTGTCAAAAATGTCCAGCTTTTTACATTGGTAAAACCGATTGTAAATTTAAAGAGAAGGTCAATGAGCATACTTACTATATAAGTAAAAACAAATTTGACAGTGTGTTGGCAAGACATATTTTAGAATATAGGAGCCATCACTTTAAGTTTCGGGTCATTGATTCTGTTAAACCAGATAGTAGAGGAGGACCCACTAGTTTGTTACTAGAAAAATTAGAGTTAATATGGCAATTTAGACTCAACTCTTATTCATACCCAGGATTAAACAATTACAGTTCAATAGCATGTGTTCTAAAACTTAAAAGTCTTCTGAGATGAATGACTGTCATGAGACTGTTTTCTAGATGGAACTATTTCTTTTTGAATTTATATTAAGTATTATAATAACGTGTTAATACTCTTGTAATAAGGTTTTGACATTTTTACTCTGATAAAACATTTAAATTATTTTTAGTTAAGTAGCATAAGCATATTATAATGTGTTTTAAGTTTCAATTTTTAAGTTGTGTTTACAATATGTCATGTTGGTTTATATGTATGAGGGTGTAGAGTATTGCTTAGCAATTCACTTTCAAACGTAGCTGCATATTTTAATATGTGACGACTTTAAGAGTTGATTGACACTAATTAATTGATGGTATACTGCAGTATTTAAGAGATCATAGGGGTGTTGAATTATGTCTGAGGTTTAGTCACCGGACTAAATGAAAATCGCTTTACAATACTGTTCTATCTGTTTTTTATTAAAGTGTGATGTGACGGTAGCACACGGTTCCTTCTTGTTTTTTGTTTTTAATTGTTGTACTAGATATGGAAAGAAATCCTCAACCTCATTATACTTCAAATTAAGCTAAATATCAAATGTCTCAGTTTATTAAGGAACATCTAACACAACAGACTTCTGCAATAAATATTTGGGATGCAACAAAATAATTTTTATATAATATACTGTCAAAACAAAGGAGGCTGTTTGTATGTGGTATGAGAGAAAAGGTAGAAGAATTTGATAGGATATATATATATATATATATATATATATATATATATATATATATATATATATATGTGTGTGTGTGTGTGTGTGTGTATGTATATATATATATATATATATATATATATATATATAAAACTAAGTATACATATAAGGATACAAAGAGATCTGACAGACAAAAAGAAATCTTTACAGACACAGGTATTTCAGAAATGAAGAAAACAGTGCTGATTTACCTCTTTCAGTTTACCAGATCAGAACTGGCAACCTTCATCCAATCAGGTCAAGCTACAGAAGACAATAAATTATGTTTGGCAATTAGAAGGTAATGATATTTTGATTAACCCAGGATAATACTTTAGGAAGAAAGAACAGAGCAAGGAATCTCTCAAGAACTGGATTTGAAATACACCTTATATTAGCATAAAGCTAAGTATACATCCATTATGGGACAATAGATATTATAAATCTTGAAGAAATTAAAACAATGGAAATCTGCTGGTATGGCTGAACTGCCCATGGAAATATATGCCATTTTCTCAGAACATTCATTCCCATTACTGGCAAAGATTTGCAATTACTTGGTTATTCCAGGTTGCCATATGCTTCCCAGAATGACAGAAGCCAGGCTGGCTGTGATTAAGAAAGAAAGGGAAACAGGTTTATCTGTTGAATATTATATACTAATTTTGATTTTGAATTATGATTATAAATTCAAACAAATCAAGAGATTAGGAAGTTCCTCAGAAAAAGTATTTTTCGATATTAATGTGGATTCATATTAAGCCAGAAAATGGTACAGGCTACAGTTTTCTTACGACAGACAGTATGGTTCTGCAAAACTAGATCAATAACTCAAGCTACTTCTTTACTCACTTATGAGGCAACTAAAACATTAGCTTTTTAAACAAACATATGTTATTAATACTATGTCATCATGATAGACCCCATGTAATATAGAACACAGTTTAATAACTTATATTGTGTTACTATAATGTTTATTGGTTTAAATGGTCAATCTTTACTAATCCTTTCAGCATCATTTGGCATAAGGGCAAGGATGATTATTATTACCCACATTGTTTATGAGTTAAGTAAATATTATTATTATTATTATGTAAACATTTAGCATTATTAAAGGTCAGATAGGATAACAGATTTTTACTACACTAGCATATGCAGGAACCAATGACCACTAATTACAGAAGTTATGAGGCTACATTAAAATTATTTTCCTAGAAACCAAGCATATTATAAGTTTTCAAGTAAATTTCTCCTAATCTGCCAAAATTACTATACTGAGCAGAGTAATCCAGAATAGTGGAAATGAAATACCTAATAACAGGATTTAACATTGTTAGGAATCTTATTTACATCATCAAATAAAAACAAAAGAAAACTTTAGCAGCCAATTTTGGGAAGATCCAAGAGAATATTAAATTAGGTTACAAAGCCTTAGTCATATACTTTTCTCTGCTTGGTTTAGTAACTGTAGTTAAATACATATATACTCCTAGCATATGTTTTCATTTATTGGAGTCATATGCATCAAATGCAACTTATGCTTCAAGGCAAAAGATTTATAAATTTCTGTGGTGGGGAGGCACACTTAGGATATTAAAGAAAACCTTGATCAAATCACTTGAAAGGCAAAGAAGGTTTTATCAGAGATAGATACACTAAATTAATTATGTTTAAGAATTTGGTAGCAATCCAGTATGCCTCACCCATGCCAAATGAAAGTATAAGGACATTACTTAAGTATATCACCTCTGTTTTAAGGCAGTCTCAAAAATTTAAAGAAAATGTATAGAAAGATTAAAGTTATATATCCAAGAGTCGCAGTACTTTGGATATCATTAATATTTCTGAAAATAAGTCCTCAGGTTAGAGATGCATACCTGAACAAATATCTAAAAGAAAAAAGTTTGGGTTTTAGCAGAGGATCTAAAAATTTTCTCAGAAATTTTCTATACAAAAAAAAAATCAGTTTCTCTGTAGGGGCATTCAAAAATAGAGGTCTAGTAAAAATGAATAAGTCATATGAATTAAAACAACCTGCTGGTCTTTCCAGAGAAATATGGGAACCCATAATTTCAGGAGAAGATTGTATCACAATTGGATGGTCTTTTTTAAGCAAATACAATGTTATTATGTTTCTTTAAGAGACCTGACAACATGATATGAGGTTATACTAGGAATGCATTATGACATTACAATTTTATATGGAATTGGTTATTTTATACATTCAGTTATTGACATTGTGGCCAAATTCAGTCTAAATGTGGATGTCATTAACATTACTAGAGATAGCTCTTCTAGTTAAATATATTTCTCTTTTAAAATCTTAATTAGTTTAGCAAAATCAACTCAACAGAACCTCAAGGTGTTATTGCTCCATGCCTGGAGCCTAAACAATTAACTGCACTCCCTCCAAGCCCTTCTCACACTCAAGGATATAGACATCTGTCCAGCTATGGAGACATGGTTTAAAGAGGTAGAGAGTACCCTGGCAGTGCAAGGTTTCAGTGCCTTCCACACTTTTAGACCAGTTGCTGCACAGAAAAGGGCTAAAAGAGGAGGTGTCTCAATATACATCAATAAAAACCATACCTGTAGGGTGGTCAAACAGGATGCCATGTTGGAGTTCCTTCATGTGCAGATCACCATAGACAAAATCCCATACCATATCCTCGCCAGCTATAGGTCACTCTCCATGTCTCACAAAATTCACAATGCATACTTGGACCCACTGAAGACACATTCAACTTAACTGATTCCTGGACCTTGTAAATGCAAACAACCTTGCCCAAATAGTGAATACACCCAACATACTGGACCTCATGCTTACAAATATGGGAGAATGCTACTCCTCCCACCCCACCCCCAATGTCCTCCACAGTAAGGTCTGATCATAAAGCTGTCTCCTTCAAATTCAAAATCAATTCCATAATCCCACTAAAACTAGTAACAGTTAGGAACTATTCCAAGGCAAATTATCTTTTATTAAATGCTGGATTGTCAAAATTCATTGCCCCTCCAAACACACACAGCAGTCTCAGAAACCTTGTATAACCATCTCAATGGCAGTAAAGAGGCTGCTGTACCTGCCAGAAGTAAATCCAAGACTAGCCGTAGAAAAAAGTCACTCTGGTGGCATCCTAAATTAAACAAAATGTATAACAATAGAAAAAATTATGGCATTCATTTGACTGAAACTTATGTACTAGGAGATGAAGCCATTGTATGTTTTTCAGGAACTGAACCATGAGAAAACCCTTGGCTGTAGTGCTGTAGCATAAGAAAAGGGCAACAACATGGGAATCATGAAGAGCAGAAATTTGTCTGAGGGAGCTCGGTACAGACCCTTTGACAGATAGGTATTCTTAGAGTGGGTTGCTTAAAATAATCTGGTGGCCCAGCATTCTACCCAGGAAAGGAGATCTCTTGCACTGGGTCATGAAAACTTACATTTTTTGTACATGTGATGGTGGAATGCCTTTTAGCACTGTTTGGTTCTCCATTGCTAACACAGTCAGAGAAGTAGAGTTTTGATGCGTTAGTATTAGGAACCATGATGAAGGATCCATGATGCCAACAATGGAGCTGAAGTCTGGGACCCTGTGCTAATATCATGTGCCATGATGATGGTCCATGATGTCAAAAATGGAGCTGATATTTGGGACCCTGTGCTAGTGTCATGTACCATGATGTTGGTCTGTGATGTCAACAATGGAGCTGAATTCTGGGACCCTGTGCTAGTGTCATGTACCATGATGTTGGTCTCTGATTGCTGACAATGAAGATGAAGTCTGGGGCCTTGTGTTAGTATCAAGTACCATGATAGATAGATAGATAGATAGATATTATTGCCTGAAGATGTTGTCTAGGGCATTTTGCTAGTATAAGCTACCAAGACAGAGGTGCTGAGAACTGCTGACATTGGAGCTGAATTCTTTGGCCCAAGATCAGAATAGCAGGTGTCTCTGGATACTAGAGTTGTAGGAACCTTGATGGATCCTGACATCAGCTGGAAACACAATGCCAATTAGAAAAAAAATGCCAGGTAAAGCTTTGGCTTTCAAGACACTTGTTCACTCAATGACTATGAGTGCTAGCTGGTCATAATCCAGAGGTATAGGACCTGTCACTGGATAAATAGATAGGGGGGGGAGAGTATACTGAAGACTATACCAACCTCTATCAGGGGCCTAGAGTGATCTAATGCCACAGCTGGGGTGGATTACATGGTGGATACAACCATGATAGTATGCTTGATCAATGGAGAGAAGTGGAGATGAGACACAACTGACTCCTTCTGCCTATGAAAAGCTGTTTGTTGAAGTAGCATCTTCTTGGAATGGGTGCTGGATCTGATATCAGGTAGGCTAATACTTGGCCTAATGTTAGGGGAGCTTCTGAGGAAAGATGAGACCTTGTATTTTTCTCTCTATGCTTCCTTTGTTGTAGTGGTGTTTTTGTCTCTCACTTTTTCTCTAAGTTTGTCCAGTTCAATACAGGACAAGGTGGAGGGGCAGAACACACAGACTGTGCAGACACTTAATGCTTTTCAGCTTGGAAGGACTAGAGTTACCAGTCCTGGCCACCTTGTTGAAATTTGCAGGAGACTGTTCCAGACCAAAGCAATAAGGCGACAGGTGGTGGTCATACATAGCAAGGATATATTTACCATGGAAGCACTTAGTTTACTCAACACGAGGGCACGAGAAAGTGGAATAGGAAATTATTTGGAAGTTCTGGTGTAATAACTTTTTGAATATGTATTTGGAGATGACACAGATGCAGATCTTGCCTCTGTCCTGTGCATCAGGAAGGAAATGGTAGGAAGTTGATGAAACAAACCTGCACTGTATTAATTAATTAATCTGCTTTTGTTTACTTGAAAAGTCCATCTGGGAACTGAAATGTCTATTTTCAACAGAGGCTTGGGGATAAAAGCTCCAAAACAAGGACAGAAATACACTTTTGGCAGTGCAAAAGTAAAAGAGTCAACAAACATTATTTATAAAGTATTTCAATACAAATGGGCAGCAAACATTATTTACAAAGCATATAGGTTCATAGGTAGGTACTAGGCTATCAGCCCTAGAGGCCTATGTAAGCCTAGCCAACAAGGTTCCCTGGCTTTTGCCACCCAAGAAAGTTATTTTCCTGTGCCCCTGTCGATCAGGGCCACAGAAGTGATCCCTGGGGTGAATTTCCTAATTCCCAGCCATTCATCAAGATTTTTCTTGAAGAGTGCTAATGAGGAACTTTGCTTGACATAGATAGGTAGCTTGTTCCAGAGTATGGGAAGTCTCTGGGATAGGAATCTATCCCTCCAGCATGTCCTGTTTATTGTGGTGACAAGGTTTAGATCCCTAGAACATGTAACCCGGGGGAATTGGGATTTCTTTAGGTGTAGCATGTCCAACTTGTCCAGCTTGTTTCAGCTACATATTGTACTTATTTTACTGCCTGCACTTTAACAAAGTCGTTTTTGTGTTTAAATTACCTATTTAACTGTTGTAGGCTACACACTCAAGTGTGATAGCCATTTCTGTGCATTTAAAGTGTTTTTTTTTATTGCATCTGCTTAATTTTCTGAAAACAACAACAAAAAAAACAACCAAAAAAATACTTGTTTTCCTGCCTTTCTAAGCTAGTATAGTCCAGTTTTCAGATTAGTGCTGAATTCAGGGCTGTGTTACAAGTTTCTGTGTTTGCCCATACCTTACTTGGACAGAAAGAAGTTTCTCTGTTCACTGTGAGAGAGGGAGCTTTGAGCAGCCTATCTGTTCCTGGAGGAGTGGTTTCAGCCCAGAAAATAGTAGATTATTGGCCATTTTGGACTAATTTCTATCTCTTTCATTTCCCTGCTATAAAACCCGCATTTGCAAGGTTTTGCGTGCCGGGCAGCGTCAGTTAGCTAGGGTATAACTATTCCCGGCTCCACAAAGTCTACTCTTCAATTTTTCCCTTGGAACTAGACAAACTTTCAACTTAAGCACTCAAACCATTCACTTCTCATCCCGGCACTTGCTCAAAACTCATAGCAAGCACTAATAAACCTTAGCACTAGACCCCCCTATACTGTTGAAAAGGACAAGGCTCTCTATTCAACCTTACCAGCCAATCAGTAAAACAGTTCATTGTACCTATCCAGGCATGTCGAAAGGGCAGTTTCAGGTGTACTCTCCGGTCCAACTGGTGAATCTGGGAATTTTGAGGCAGTGTTACAATTGCCTCATGTACACAGACAACACTCTCCTCCTTCCACCAAACACTAATACATGCAAGAGATGCAACTATACAGCCAAACTGGAGGCTAAGCTCTCTCAACCCAAGAGTGGACCAGTCAGTCAAGAGGAGAAGGAAATTACTAGTATCACACCACCAGTCTCACATAGACCTATGAAACCAGCACCGGCAAAAAACACACAAAAATACACGAAAACATACTCGGAGGCTCTAAATAAAAATCTGCAAAAGCAACAGAGACCTCCAAAGCAGACATCCAAGCAACCTCCACCCCCCCAACACAAACTATGAAACACATACTTCACAAAACCAGTGTGCCATGCAATCACAGCCCTTAAGGCAAAATAACATACCCAACACACTAGTAATAGGTGACTCTATAGTTAGGCAGACTGATGTCCCATTCACTAGGCTGAACAAGGAGAAGGTTGCTGTTAGCTGCCTGTCGGGTGCCAGGATCCGCCACATAACACAAGCACTCAGGTCACTCCAGAACAAGTACAGATATGACTCTTTCATTGTCCATGTTGGTGTGAATGACTTGAGCTGTACCTCCCTGGACTACATGAAAAGAGACATGGTGCTCTCTGATCATGTAGCCCAGGCAGGTATGACCCTAAGTAGCATCCTGCCCTCACCAATAATGATACCATGGTATAGAGAAAAAATTATCAATTTCAACAATTGGCTAAGCTTCTGGTGTCATTCAAAGGGGATCCAATGTCTGTCAGCCTGGGATGACATGCTCGACAAGCCACACTGCTTCGGTAGAGACGACTTGCAACTGTCACCCTTAGGCTTTTGAATACTGGCAAAGGTTCTTGCCAGCCTCATAGTGCCTTTTTTAGGCAAGGCTCAAAAGACAAACCCACTGCCATAAATAGCACAAGTAACAAAAAAATGAGGGTGATGCTACTCAATGCCAGAAGTCTAAACCTCAAAATGCATGCACTCGAGGCATTCTTCATTATGGAGAAAATCAATATATGTGCAGTAACAGAAACATGCTTTAAGGCTCCAGAGAGCACCCCAGCACTACCAGGCTACAACTCATACCATACATTTCGGCCACAAAACCCGAAACAAAATACAAAAGGCGGGGGAGTATCTACATTCATCAAGGATACCCACACCTCCAAGTTAGTGGCACAGCATGATGCTTCAGAGATCATCCACGTGCAACTAACAATGAGCAAAACTGCTATTCAAATTATAGCTTGCTACAGATCACCCACCATGTCTCAGGACCCCCACTCCACATTCCTGGAAACACTGGGAAACATAAAGGTCCTACCAAACACCCTGATATTGGGTGATTTCAATTACCCAAACATCAACTGTGAGAACTACTCAAATACAAACTCCCTTACTCAACATTTCCTAGAATTTATATACTCAAATGCCCTGGATCAACTGGTCAACACCCCCACCAGTGGTGACAGCATATTGGACCTGGTTATCACCAACATGGGCGACCGGTGTTCCACACCGGAGGTCAACCCCTTGCTGGTAAGATCTGACCATAAACTTATCACTCTGGATATCCACATTCTGCCACCACCCCTGGTCAAAGAACCCGCCGTGAAAAACTTTTCAATAGCAAACTTCATGTTACTTAAAACTGAGGTGGGAAGTTTCAAAGCCCCCATGCTAAAGGATAATGCTGTCCAGGCTGCAAAATCCTTTATTAATTCACTCTATGGGCACCTGCAAGAATGCATGGATCGTGATATCCCAAACAAAACCAAGACTCACTCCACCAAGAAAAGGAAACCAGTCTGGTGGACCCCTGCCATAAACAAGCTATACAATAGAAGGAGGAAACTAGTACAGAAAAGAGTAAAATCCCAAGAAGGGAAGACATCCCTGATCAGTATCAGCAAGAAGCTATATTCCCACATAAAATCATCCAAGGCTAGCTTAGAAAGAAAAATTGCCATGGACTCCAACGACAACCACAAGGCATTCTTTAGCTATGTCAGGAATCTAAGAAGCAATTCTCAGATCTGCTCAGAGTTAGTGCAGAATGGTACAAAATACACTGAGCCAACCGATATCGCCAACATCCTGGCAAACAGCTTCAGTGCAAACATCACCCCTCTATCACCCGCAAAAGGGCCCGTAACTATACCAGAAGATTGTAGTGCCCCTGAAATCATAGACGCTCAGGTTAAAACAGCCCTCTCCAAAGCCAAAAACACAGTATCAATGGGACCGGATGGTGTCCCAGGCTGCGTCCTACATGAGCTCAAAGATGAACTAACCCCTCACCTAAACACACTGTTTAAACTCAGCCTCTCCACAGGCCACATGCCCACAGAGTGGCACACAGCAACGGTTATTCCGCTCCACAAAGTGGAGCCACAACGGACCCTGGGAACTATCGCCCTATAAGCCTGACTAGCTTGGGCTGCAAAGCTATGGAGTGCATCATCATGGATCTCATTAACAGAGACATTGGGAACCTCCAAACACTGGACCCTACCCGGTTCGGCTTTGTTAAGGGCAGATCATGCCACCTAAACCTGGTGGACTTCTTTGAGACAGTTACCAAGGCTATAGACAAGGGAAAAGTGGTCCACACAGCCTACCTAGACCTCGCAAAGACCATCGACACCATTCCCCACTTAGGTATTATAGACAAGCTCACCAGCCTGAACATAAACCCCTACGTCACAAGATGGGTTTCCAACTGGCTCATGGACAGAACCCACATGGTAAGAGTTGCGAGAGCTAGGTCTGACTCTAAACTGGTTACAGGTGGCATTCCCCAGGGCTCAGTCCTAGGACCCCTCCTGTTTGGCATATACTTCTCAGCAGTACAGGCAAGCACAGGAGGACTATAGCTGACCAAGTTCACAGACGACTGCAAACTAGGGGCTATAACTGACTCTCCGGCTGACACAGACATCCTTCAAAAGGGTCTCACTGAGACAGATACCTGGTGTCAAAACCATGGCCTCAAGCTAAATGCCAGAAAGTGCATAGTCATCCCCTTTGGAAAAAACAAAGTACCCACAAACTACCACATAGGTGGTAGCCCCCAAAATATGGAAGACGTAATAAAGGATCTGGGGACCGAAGTAGATAGTAACCTCTCCTTTGATAATCACATTGTGAAAGTGGTTAGAAAATCCTTCAATGCGGCCCACCTACTCACAAAAGGGTTTGCATCCAGATTGAAAGATCTCATCAGATCCATCATAGAGTACAATGCCCCATTTGGGATGTACCTTACAAGACACCTGCAACAACTGGAAAGACCACAGAATTACTTCACCAAGAGGATTACTGGCCTCAAGCAGATGACCTATGCAGCTCGACTGAAGAAACTCCAGCTGTACTCGGTTGCATACCGCCTACTCAGAGGTGATCTCTACCTGACATACAAGGCCATGTCCAACCCAGAATTGATGGACATGCTCCACCTAAAGAAAAACATATCCCCTCGAGCCACACGCTCCAGGGATCTAAACCTCACCACAACAATAGATAGGACGTGCTGGAGGGATAGATTCCTGTCCCAGAGACTTCCCATGCTCTGGTTCAAGATTCCAATCTACATTAGGCAGAGCTCCTCGCTAACCCTCTTCAAGAAAAACCTTGACGAGTGGATAGGAAACAGAAAGTTTACCCCAGGAATCACTTCAGTGGCTCTACTGGACAGAGGCACAGGGAAGTAATCTAAAGGGGCAGCGAAAGCCAACACATTCCAGCTAGGCTTATAAATGCCTTTGGGCAGATAGCCTAGTACCTACCTATGAACCTATGAACAGCTCTGGGTTTGACATAGCTTTGTATGTTAGGCAGAAATCACCTCTGAGTAGGCGATATATTAGGGAGTAAAGTTGGAGTTTTTTGAGACGGTCAACGTAGGACAGCTGTTCGAGACCCATAATCCTCTTAGTGAGGTACTTCTCTGGCCTTTCCAGCTGTTGCAGATATCTTGTGAGGTACATTCCAAAAGGGGCATTGTACTCAATAATGGGTCTAATGAGTGCCGAGTAGAGGGGAACAATGACCTCTTTTTGCCTGGATGAGAATCCTTTCATGATGAGGTGTGCCACGTAGAAGGATTTCCTGACTACTGTGGCGATGGGATTATCAAAGGAGAGACTACTGTCCACCTGAGTCCAAAGGTCTCTTATCACACCTTTGCTGTTAAGAGGACTGCCGCTCATGGGAACAGAGTTTTTACCAAAGGGGATGACAGTGCACTTTTTGGCATTTAGCTTGAGGCCATGGCGCTGACACCAGGCATCTGTCTCAGTGAGGCCCTTCTGTAGGATATCCACATCATTTGGGGACTCAACTATGACACCTAGTTTGCAGTCATTTGTGAACTTCATCAGCCAGAGGCCCTCTGTGTTAGCCCTTACTTCAGAGAAGTAGATACCAAACAGGAGAGGACCCAGAACTGCACCCTGTGGTATTCCACTTGTCACTGGTTTGAAGTCAGATTTGGAGTATGCAACTTTTACAGTGTGGGTTCTGTCAGTGAGCCAGTTGGCAACCCATCTTGTGACATATTGATTTATACCCAGTTTAGTGAGTTTATCTATAATTCCAGAATGGGGATGGTGTTGAAAGCCTTGGCGAGATCAAGATAGGCTGTGTGAACTGCCTTTCCCTCATCTACGGCTTTGGTGACTGTTTCAAAGAAGTCAGTCAGATTTAGGCGGCATAATCTGTCTTTCACAAAACCGAACTGGATCGGGTCAAAGGTTTGGAGGTTACTTATGTCTTTGTTTATGAGTTCCAGGATGATGCATTCCATGGCCTTACTCGTCAGGCGACTCCCCCTTTGTGGAGTGATATAACTGTTGCTGTGTGCCATTCAGTGGGTACAAAGTCTGATGTGAGGCTATGATTGAACATGGTGCTTAAGTGCGGGGCCAGTTCATTCAGATTAAAGAAATATATGTTTTCAAAATATTGTGAATAAAATCAAAAATACTATATTATATAGTTTTATAGTATCCATAGTAGACAGGGTTCGGACTGCATACTTCAGACCGCATGTGTGTTAAAGTTGTACAGTTTATTAGTTGTCAGGTGATATTTTAGGGTGGATCTGAATTATTGCAGGTTATTTAAAAACCTGATGTGGTTTGGAAGTTTATTCCATTCTTTTGAGATGGTGACTGAGAACAACGAATGACCATAATAATTATTTGATTTATTAGCAGCAGTTAGCTTAAGTTCTGAGGATCTTAGGGTTCTGTCTGGTACATGTCATTGGATGTGATTTGACAGCAAGAAAGTTTTAAGTGGATGGTAAAGTATTGTGTGTGCTGTGAGTAGCTCAGGGAGGGTAATGTGTTGAGGAAGTTCAAGGCAATTGAGGGTACTGAGCGCCAGTGATGGCAGTGGTTTGTGAGGCTGTAGGTGAGTTTGCTAATTTTGTTGTAGGTGCTTTCTAGTTTGTATTTGATGGAAGAGTTGAGATTTGTGAATATTGTTGAGGCATATAGGAGAGCAGGAAAGAGAAGGGATATTACAGCTATTTTTTTACTATAATCACTTAGCATGTGCTTTGCTGTGTAAAGACAGCCTAGTTTGCAGTGTGTCTTTTTGACTACAGTGTTAATGTAGAGATCAAATTTTCTCTTATCAATTATAACTCCTAGTAATTTTGTTTGAATAAAAGAGACCACAAAAAAGGTAAAGTGCCTCAAAGAAGTCAAACAATCTGTAGATCCAAAGCAAAAACTCAGAGGCACACCACGGCAGTCGAAGCTGACTTTATTATAACAAACGAACACAGGAGACCAGGTCAATAGTTAGCGCTTAGGGGGGGCGCTATTGTTATTTTAGATAGAAGTTTTTATGAATTGAAAATGTATGAACTGTTGAATGAAGAATATACATACAGGAACATTAATCCAATACAATTGAATATAATTATTCAGGGAGTTCATGACAAACTATATGATTTGTTTTTATGTAATGTGATAGATCTTGATCTACATAAATATTTGCTAGTAGATAAACCAGTTGTACCAACGTTCAGAGGGCTACCCAAAGTACATAAAAATCCTGCTGATCCACCAATGAGACCGATTGTCTCTAGTCGAGGTTGGTTAACTGAGACTATTTCAATTTATATAGAGAAACATCTTAGGAAAATAGTGGCTAGCACAGAAACAATACTCAAGGACACTAAACAGTTCTTGGAAAATATGACAGAATATACTTCCACACTGACCAAGGACAATAGAGATATATTAGTGACTTTGGATGTGACATCTTTATTTACTATGATTCCGAATTATGTGGGGATAGAATATATGAGACTATTCCTGATAGAAAAGGGAATGCCTAGGAATTTGATTATTAGATGTGCCATGCTTATGGAAATAGTTTTGAATAATAATGTGTTCTTATATAATGACAAATATTTTCTTCAACTTAAAGGTGTGGCCACGGGAACACCTTGTGCCAACTCGTATGCCAATTTAGGTATGGCATACTGGGAGCACACCTATCTTCTGAGGAACACACAATACAATATACATATACGCTATTACAGGTGCTTTGTTGATGATTTTTTTTATATGGGGAGGAGGTGAAGACACCCTACAGGAGTTAATTCAATATATGAATGGGACCACACAGTTTATCTCATTGACAGCTCAGATGTCATATGATAAGATAGAGTTTTTGGATGTTCTCATAAGAAAGGTTGATAGTGTGATTCACACAGAAATGTTTAGGAAGACATGTAGAAAGAATACGTTATTACATCATACTACTATGCATCCACCCCATATATATAGAAATATAGCAAAAAGTCAGGTGCTAAGAGTATCAGGATTAACCAGCATGGACAATGTGTTTCAAGAGAATTTAACTACCCTTGGCAATGAATTTCAAGATAGAGGTTACTCTTGTAGAGAGATTAATACAATGTTTGAAGAAGGGACTATAAGCAAGAATGCAAGTGGTAAGCCATATATACATGGGAAGGTCGACATTGATAGTTCGGATAATAAAAGGAACTCAATACATACGCCTAATAGAGTGATAATACCATATACTAATAATAATAACAAAATCAAAGACATATTTTATAAGAATTGGGATATGCTGACCATGGATAATACAATTAGAGATATAGTAGGTGAGCGTCCCCAGTTCTCATACAGGAATACTAAGTCTTTGAAACGTCTATTATGTTATGAGAAACCTAAACAGAATGCTGTCACATCAGTCAGACAGGGTACTTATTCTTGCAGATCATGCAATCAATGTAGTTATATGTCGAATAAGAATATTTTTAATCATCCAGATACAGGATATAAATATGTTTTTAAACTATATGCTGATTGTAAAATGAGAAATTTGATATATCATGCAGTATGTGAGAAATATCAATCATTCTATGTGGGGAAGATGAATAGAAGTCTGCGTGAACGTGTGAGGGAGCATATATATGCCATGAATAGAGAAGATGATACGAATGCACTAGCAAGACATATCATCACCCATGATATGACACACAGTTTTAAGTTTACTGTTATAGAGCTAGTAAATAAAACAGCTAGGCTTGGTAATTTGAAGAATTTTACTGAAAAACAAGAAGCAAGATGGATCATGAGGATGCAAGCTGACAAGGCACATGGACTTAATCATAGAGTCTCCCTTAAACCCTTTCTCACTGATAGACCACATAAGCATTAAAATATTAATTCTATTTATTAATGTATATATAGAAGTTATTTATTATATAGGATTTTTTAGAATAAATTAATATTAGACGTTTTATATTACTATATATATATATTTTGATGATATAGCCCCTGATCAGGCTTGATATCAATAAAATTAAGCAGATGATAATGTCTCATTTATATTATATTATATACATTATTTACATATTATAATATATATATATTTTTTAGTAAGATGCTTGCAGACTAGTGTTTTGTTGACATATATTTATATACCACAAAGACATAGTTTACACATGCACACCCCTATGTTTATTCATATTTCTATTTATATATATATATATATATATATATATATATATTCTACCTGACATAGTCGAAACCACACAACACCGACAACCACATCACCGACACCACATATTCGACAGTCCATAAACACGAAACCACACATAACCGACAACGAAATAACCGACAGTACACAAACACGAAACCCCATACACTGCACACACCACAATAACAATTAAAAAAACACATCCCCATTCCACAAACCACACACAACACAAGCACACCAAAATCCTTACAAGCCCACACTAAACCTTACCCTAACCCTAAGGTCCGTCACTATCGCACACTTACCAGCTCCCTAACCCTAACTCACTTAACCCCCCCTATCGCGCCCCTAACCCTAACTCACTTAACCCACCCCTATCGCCCCTAACCCTAACTCACTTAACCCACCCCTATCGCTGCCTAACCCTAACTTACTTAACCCACCCCTATCGCTCCCTAACCCTAACTCACTTAACCCACCCCTATCCCCACAGTCTGTCAATCTCCACACTTACCTGCAAGACTACCGCATACTCACAGCCTTTCCCCATGTCGGCATCCTCGGTTGGTGTTGTCATCCGTCGTGTCGGTCTTCTGCATTGTCGATGTTCTGCCACCGCGATTCGGTCTTCTTCACTTCGATCTTCTGGAGCTCATTCGATGTCGGTCTTCTGCTGTCGAAGTCAGGTAGAACCATATATATATATATATATATATATATACATTTTTATATATATATTTTAGATGTTTTATATATAAGTTTATATTTATTTATACACTTTTATTGTTATGAATGAATTTAGGATGAGGAATGAAGTATATTAATATGAGTGGTATTTATTAAGGATGTTTAAGAATGTGATTTTAAATGGTTTTATATAAGACCAAGGGGAATGTGAAATGTTTTACAGGAAATGATCTCAAATGTTAATTGTGTTAGAAAGCATGTGAATTAATGTCTAGGTATATAGTCTGATGAAGCGTTCTAAGAGACGTGAAAGTGCTAACTATTGACCTGGTCTCCTGTTTGTTATAATAAAGTCAGCTTTGATTGCCGTGGTGTGCCTCTGAGTCCTAGTAATTTTGTGCCGGTGACATTTTCATTTTTTGCATTGTTTCAGGAGGTAATATTAAAGTCAGTGTTGTTTTGATTTATGTTTTGGGGAAGGAACAGGATTAGTTTGGATTTATTAGGGTTTAGTAGCAATTGAAATTTATTTAGACAGTTTTCTATAGAGATGAAAGCTTTCTGTGTGGCGGTTTCTAAGGTAGGAAGATTTGAGGCTGAGCAAACTAAAGTTGAGTCGTCAGCATATTGTATTCTTATGGTGAGTTTTGGTTGCTTGTGTGACAAAAGGAGATACTGCCAGCCTAGCTAGCTGGAATTTTGTAAATAATTATATGTCATTTGTGAATATCAAAATGATTTATATAAGATACTTGTGTGACAACGATCTTAGAACTATATGTCATGTGTATATCATAATGCTTGAAGGTATTTGCAGAGTGCTGTTTGAAATGTAGCCACAGTGTGCCCTACTGGAAAAGAACAGAAATGTACATGCACTATTGTAACTGTTTAAATGTATATATTTTAATAGTGGAGACTGGGATACAGGAGGTTTACCTCAGTCTAGTAAATATTAGAAAAAACAGCTGAAATTAAATTACTTTATGGCTAGGCCATAAAGTATGGCCATAAAAAGGTATCTTTCAGTTTCAGTGCAGCAGGAGATATAATGTTTGGACTAGAGAGTTTTCTGTATTGTCTTTAAGGTGAAATGATTACTAGTTTTGAAATGTGAAGGAATGCAATTGTTTTATGTCTTTTCCAGCATCTGCCTAAGATCTGAGGTGTATGTATTTTCAAAGGTAGATGCTAAATTCTACTAGCTGCCATCAGTGTTTGTTTTGGGACTGGGAACTAGGAGTCAGATGACAAGTAATTATGTAATTCTGCAAGTTATCCCAGCAGTAATATTTGAGATATTAATTTGAGGAGTCTGTTAGTGAGACACAGCATTCTGTATTCTGTCTTGGACCTGACAACATCAAGATCCACTCATCACATCTGCCTTGCTATTAAGTAAGTTAACTAGGGTATAGTAATTCTCTTAGATACAGTAAGGAATATAGCAATGCTTAGTTTAGATATTTTTCTTTATTTATTTGAGACTGTCCTGCAATGTTGTTTTAAGTATTTCCTGTGGTTTTGAACTCTGATGTTACTGAGAATATATACTGAGTATTTTCTTGTTCTATTGTTTATTATTAAATATATTTAAACCTTTCATTGTGCCTGGTTTGTGTAGATATATTTAATTTTTGAGAGTACTTGCACATTTATTTGGTGACACTGTGGGTCATTCCTGATAGCCTTGATCTTGGTCAAACTACCATTCATATTAATATTAATATTACATAGTAAGATTGGACACCATTTGTTAAGGGCCTTGAAGTAGCTGATAAGGAGTTGGCTGGTGGCAGTGATAAGAACCTTATAGTCTGGGCATAAGGAGGCATAGCTAGTAAACCTTTGCTAGCCTTTCCCAGGTGTGTGTGTGTGCGTGTGTGTGTGTGTGTGTGTGTGTGTGTGTGTGTGTGTGTGTGTGTGTAAATCAAACCTCAAAGAGTGTGTGTGTGTGTGTGTGTGTGTGTGTGTGTGTGTGTGTGTGTGTGTGTGTAAATCAAACCTCAAAGAGTGTGTGTGTGTGTGTGTGTGTGTGTGTGTGTGTGTGTGTGTGTGTGTCAGCTACTTGGGCAGGGACACAAAGCACTGGCTGCACAGAGAGGGTGCTGGAGGTCTTGGCTTGGCCACTCAGTTGAGATCTCAACTCTATAGGTGTGCCATGGGGCGGGGGGTCTTATTGAGGATCTGGAGAAAGAGGGAGAAACCATTCGCAGACTCACCATGGTCTTTGTGTGCTCTTAAGGGAAATCGCACTGGATGCAGAGAGCTGTGTGTGTACCTTGTCATCCTCCCAGTGTACTTCCCTCACTGTTGCCAGTGGTGAGGATTGAGGCTCCTTGATTACTGGTCCAGTGGTGGGTTGTCACAGCTTGTGCTTGTCATTAATGAATATATTGATAAGCATTGACCCAAATATGGACCCTTGGGGAACTACTGTAGTAATTGGAAGGAAGGAAGGAAGGTGGAGTGGGAGTTATTCCATTTTATAGACTGGGTGTGAAGGAGTTGTGAGGCCTATAAGATTTAGTCTTTGGAGGAATAATTGATAAGTAACCATGTTGAAGGCTTTTGACAAGTCCAGGAAAAGGGTGAGACAAAATTACCTGAGGTTTTACTTTGATTAATGGTATCTAAGAAATGTAATAGGGCAGTGCTGTGGTGGGATCAAAACCCTTGTTGGGTTGGAGAAAGTAATTACTTATCAAGTAGAAAGGCTAGGAGTTGCTGATGTGTGCATTTTTTAAGTACTTTGAAGAGGGGAGGAAGGCTTGCTATAGGGTGGTAATTTGACAGTTTGGTGTATGTGCCACCTTTGTGTAATGGGATTATGAAGGAAGCTTTTCATGGGGCTGGGATGTAGTTTTCATTAATGAATCTATTAATTAGGATTGATACAGGGAAGGAAATAGTGTCAGCTGGTATGCTGAGGTATTCAGATGGCAGTTTTCAGGCGCTAGTGTTCTGGGGTTCATTTTTTAATGTATTTTTTATGGCATTTGTCTAGATGGCTATTAGGTTGAGTTGGGGTATGGAACTATGGTCAGGGGCAGTTAGGTGGAGTGGGTATAGGTTGCCATTATTTGAGTTAAGTAAAAAAAAAAACAAAACAAACAAAAAAAAAACAATGCTGGATATGAAGTGCTTGTTGACTTGTCTGCAATGTTCCTGCTGGTTTCAGATTGGAAAGGATTTGTAGTGCGGTTTTCTGCCTGGTTTTATGAGATTGTTTATATTTTGACAAAATGTTTTGTGTTTTTTTTTTTTTTGTATGCATGGTCTAATTTGTGGGAAGTTATTTTTATCATAAACTTTTGCCTTTGTGTGGTTTCTGAGGTACTGATATTTACCTAGTTAGGACTGGGTCCTAGTTTTGTGCCATTGTTTCCAGGCATTGTCTCTGTTTCTCATGAGTTGTTTAGTTTAACGGGCTAGCCTTGGGGCAGAATTTATTTCACAGTTTAAGTCTTAGCAGGGCTTTTTTGTTTAGTATTGTTAAAAAGGAATTATTGAAGTGAAAGACAGCTTCATCTAGGGGCAGATATTTGAGGGGTTCCTAATCACATTGCTTAAGTGTGCCAAATATGAATTTATCAAAATTGTTTAAGTTTCTCACATAGGCTGGGGCAGCTAATAGATGTGAAGAAATATTTCTGGAAAAGTAGTTATCTTGCAGTCCAAGTGCCAGAGTCACAGTTTTGTGATAGCCTGCATCTAGATGGTATCAAAGTAAGGTCTACCATTTCTTGCCTCTGCGCCTGGCTGCATGCAATTAAAAAAAAATGTGATTAAATATCATGACTTGTGCAGCACCACTTGTTTAGGTATCTTTGTTCAGCTTTTTGTCTTATTTTAAGCCTGCCATTACTGACATCTTCAAAATCCTATAGTTTTTACACCACAGGTAATAGACCATTTGATGCAATGAACTTTTTAAAGCAAAATTGGCTTCATATGTTTATGGCATTTAATTTCTATGCTTGGCATTATATTATACATTATATGACACTAATTTATAGTGGTATAGAATTGGTGATATTGTCTAGGTACAAACCGGCAGATATGTATTGAATGTGGGTAAACAAATCTGTACCTGTCTTCTTGCTTCTGATTAATTTTCCATGACTTAGTATAATTTCAGAGGTTAGCTTAACAAGAGAGAGAGAGACAACTGTAGCATTCATTCTTTTGCAGACTGAAGGATGGCTTTAGCTGTGAAACAGTTGATAAATGGGTGAAAGGTGAACCACGCTGGATGTTGCAAAAATAGGTGAAAGTTTACACTGCTTGTCATGGAGACTGCAAGGCAAAGTGAAACACTTAACTCTAGATTTCCCTTGCTACCTCTTTTTTTTCTAGATAGAGACAAAATATAGTTTAATAAATAAATAAGAGCAGCGACCATGTTACAGACAGCTTGGCCTAGAAATTGTGAAGTAGTGCACTTGAAACCTCAGCAGGCCAGTATTCCAATATAACCTTGTGCGTAATGTTCTTGGCAGATACAATGATTCACTTTACCTTCAGAAAGATCTGCATTGGCCCCAGAATAATCCAAGTGCCCACAAGTCTGCCAAGTCTCTGGAATAAATAAATAAATAAACAAAATACAAGTTCTTATGTCTGCTAATGGTATTCATTTCAGAAGCTGGCAATATGAGATACAATGTCCGTTTCTTTTTAATTTTACATGGTTTATTCAGATTTTTCCTCTGTGACATTTTGAAACATCTGCATCTGTTTTATTGTACTTTTATTTAGTTGAAATTAAATTTATGCTGAAACTGCATAAAAGTGGAATGAATTACTGACAGCACCGTGTACAATTAAAATAGAATTCAGTACTTACTTCATAAGCAAACAAAGGGATTATATTTAGTACAGTTGTGGTTTTTATTGTGTCTTGGGGCTGGTAGCAACATTCCAAGACCTTTGTGTGATGTTTTAGTTGCAGCTGGGTATCTTGTTTCATTTTCCTAGCCTGAAAATCTTTGCGAAACAATGGGAGACTTGGCAGAATCATATGTAAAACAAGGTCTGTCTGTTTTCAGTTCTATTCAGAATTTTAACAAGCAGGTATAAAGAGAAATGAACATTTTGCCATTGTGAGTGTGAGTGGCACTTTACGGGAGGTGTAGACTTCTGGGAAAATAAGACAACACAGCTACAAGCTAAAACAAGAACCTTGTATAAAAAAAGGTGAAGAGCACTGGTCTGCCAGTTTTTCCCAAGGCAATTTATGAAGATTTATTTGCTCCAAAAAAGGATGGCTTTGTGTAATTTATATTCCTAGTCAGACATCATGGCTGAATTTACGCTTAGGTATATTGTAGTGTTCTGTAGTGGAGGATGAGGGGAGTACTGCATTTCTGAGGTATTACCTTTTGGATGAGGGACCCTTCCAGCAGCTTCAGCCCAGCTCCTCGAATTCCACTAACTCACAGTCGATTTGAGCAGCCATTTCCCCGTCTACCCACCTGGCCAAGCAGTTGCTTGAACTCGAATGTGAGTTCAGGGATGCAGCTGCCACAACGGTCGGACGCAATCAAAGTCTTGTTGCAGAAATGGTAAGTGGGGAAGGAAACTGGGGACTTTAAGTTTAGAAACCAACAAAAGGGCTCAGGGTAGGGAAAGGTGCAAAATCAGCAGAACTGTAGAACAAACAAAATGCACCAGTCTTGCACTAACAAACTTGTATTTATTTGTAGAAAAAATAAAAAATGTGAGCGCTTTCACGATAATTCCTATCTCTTCATCAGACAACTAAACAACTAAAAGTTACAGTTCATGTAGCATTTCAAACTTGTCAGCTAATATGAACAAACCAATAACAAAAGACCCAAATCTTAAAGGTCCACAACAACAATAAAAAACATATAAGAAAATTCATTGAAAATGTCACCAAAAATCTTCATATATAAAAGAGTATAACAATTAAAAAGTCTTCATGGATGCCTATATAATGAAAAATGTATTAAAAAGTGTGATAAAAAAGTATGAACTACATAAAGTAAGAAACTTCTAAAAAGTATAAAGATGTTTGAAGTTAGAAACTTGTAAAATGTAGAATGAATATATTAAACTTAAAAATGCTTGAGTCGATGTGACTTTCAAAAAGGCTTCAGGGATGTGGTCCCATTCAGGCCTGGGGGTCTTTCAGCATTGAGTACAAGTATCCATTTCTGCTCTGCACTCTCAGTATAGTTTTCAATGTCACCTCCTCTGATGTTGGCATGTATAACCTAAATAGCTAAAAATCTAAACGTATGTGTATGGTCCATCTGTTTAACATGGTTCGCCAGGGCACTAGTCTCTTTTTGATTAATGATGTCCCTCCTATGCTCAAGGATCCTGTCCTTCAGCATCCTGTTTGTTTTGCCTATGTAGTATGCATGGCATACTTGGCAGAATGAAAAATAAACCACATTAGTCGTGCGGCAATCAATATAACTAGGGCATCTGATTGTGAAGTGCCGTGTTGGGTGTACGTATACCATGTTGGTGGGGATATACTGCCATGCTGTGCAGCGTCTACAAGGAAAAGTGCCAGTGTGCATGGAAGGGGTAGGTCTAGTTACAATCATTTTGTTACAAAGATGTTGTCTCAGAGATTGGTTATTCCTAAAAGAGAACATAGGGGCATTCCCAACTTTGTCTATGAGTCCTGGTACTTCCTGTAATATCCTCCAATGTCTTTTAATAATAGATGTGAATTCATTAATATCGCTAGAGTACTGGAGAACAACTCTAAAGTCGTCCTTGATGGGAGCAGATTCATTAGACTGTACTATGTTACTAAAATATGGTCTATACATATTGTCCCTCTGTAGCCATGCTTCCTCAATGGTAGCATCAATCTCTGTCAAGGAGTAGCCCCTTGCTGAAAACTCTTGTTTGACAGTGTAAAAGGCTTCCTTTGCTGCTCCATCATCATTATGGAGCCTAAGCACCCTATATATCTGTCCTTTCAACACATTTCTTGGAACATGTCTGGGGTGCATACTCTTTTTATGTAACAATGCATTCTTCCTAGTGGGTTTTCTAAAAATACTACTCTGTACATCGTTTAGGTCCAATTTCTTAATTAGTACATCTAAAAAATTAACTTCAGTTGTTGAACAGGTGTAGGTAAACCTCAAGAAGTCAGTAGTGGTGTGCATATAACTAACAAAGTTTTCAAATTCTTGTGTGCCCCCTTGCCACAGCAAAAAGATATCGTCCACAAAACGAACATACCACAAGATGCTGTTAAAGAATGCATTGTTAGTTGACAATAAAAAACATTGCTCCCATGTAACCAAAGCTAGGTTGGCGTAGCTATTGGCACATGCCGTGCCCATCGCTACACCAGTCCTCTGTAAATAAAATTGATTTTCAAAGACGAAAACATTATTCTCCAATATAATATCTAGCAAACTACAGATGAGTGAAATTTTGTTGTCACTCACACAAGAACAGATTGGATTACTTAACAAGGGTCTTTCCTTTATTCCTGCAAGGAGCGCTAACCATGGTGAGTTGCTTAAAGACCTGAGACTGTTAGCCAGAAACTTATCCTTGAGGAACATTTTTCCATCTAGCAATACTGCTTCTAGTGCTGCCTCTACTGTATATAAAAGACCGAGTGCATTTATACCCAATTTGCATCCTGCTATACAGACCTTTGTCAATATTTGTGGATCTGACTTTAGACAATTATTTGCAGATAGAACAAGAACCCACTTTAACAACATGTCACCCACTGAAAATAGGGCTTTGAACGAACTTAAAGAGTTCCAATCTATAGTAATCAAACAAGCTGATAAGGGTGGGAGCATTGTTATATTAGATAAGGACTTGTACCTTAGACAGATGAGTCTTTTGTTAGAGGATGCTAATACTTACCAGTGCATTTCAAAAAGTGTTGTTAATGGAATTATGGAAAAAGTGTCTTTTTTAATTTTTGATCTACTAATGACCGGCATGATTGATGAGCATTTGTTTAAGTTTTTCACTACTCATACTCCACTACTTCCTATGATTTACGGTCTCCCCAAAATACACAAGAATGACAGGGCACAACCGATGAGACCTGATGTGTTCGGTGCAGGTTGGTGCACAGAACCCTTGTCCATTTTCGTGGAGGGTAACTTACATGAGCTACTTGATGACTGTCACACAATTCTTAAGGAAACCAAAACCTTCTTAGAGAGGTTGTATAATAGGCTGGCTACTGTTGACAGTATCTATATGTTTGTATCTATGGATATTGAATCCTTATTTACGTCAATACCCAATGCATGGGGCATTGAAAAAGTGAGAGATTTTCTAACCTCAAATAGATGTTTTGATGACAACAGAATTTCACTCATCTGTAGTTTGCTAGATATTATATTGGAGAATAATGTTTTTGACTTTGAAGATCAATTTTATTTACCGAGGACTGGCGTAGCAATGGGCACGGTGTGTGCCAATAGCTATGCCAACCTAGCTTTGGTTACATGGGAGCAATGATTTTTATTGTCAACTAACAATGCATTCTTTGACAACATCTTGTGGTATGTTCATTTTGTGGACGATATCTTTTTGCTGTGGAAAGGGGGCACACAAGAATTTGAAAACTTTGTTAGTTATATGCACACCACTACTGACTTCTTGAGGTTTACCTACACCTGTTCAACAACTGAAGCTAATTTTTTAGATGTACTAATTAAGAAATCGGACCTAAATGATGTACAGAGTAGTATTTTTAGAAAACCCACTAGGAAGAATGCATTGTTACATAAAAAGAATATGCACCCCAGACATGTTCCAAGAAATGTGTTGAAAGGACAGATATATAGGGTGCTTAGGCTCCATAATTATGATGGAGCAGCAAAGGAAGCCTTTTACACTGTCAAACAAGAGTTTTCAGCAAGGGGCTACTCCTTGACAGAGATTGATGCTACCATTGAGGAAGCATGGCTACAGAGGGACAATAGGTGTAGACCATATTTTAGTAACATAGTACAGTCTAATGAATCTGCTCCCATCAAGGACGACTTTAGAGTTGTTCTCCAGTACTCTAGCGATATTAATGAATTCACATCTATTATTAAAAGACATTGGAGGATATTACAGGAAGTACCAGGACTCATAGACAAAGTTGGGAATGCACCTATGTTCTCTTTTAGGAATAACCAATCTCTGAAACAACATCTTTGTAATAAAATGACTGTAACTAGATCTACCCGTTCCATGCGCACTGGCACTTTTCCTTGTAGATGCTGCACAGCATGGCATTATATCCACACCAGCATGGTATACGTACACCCAACATGGCACTTCACAATCAGATGCCCTAGTTATGTTGATTGCCGCACGACTAATGTGGTTTATTTTTCATTCTGCCAAGTATGCCATGCATACTACATAGGCAAAACAAACAGGATGCTGAAGGACAGGATCCTTGAGCATAGGAGGGACATCATTAATCAAAAAGAGACTAGTGCCCTGGTGAACCATGTTAAACAGATGGACCATACACATACGTTTAGAGTTTTAGCTATTCAGGTTATACATGCCAACATCAGAGGAGGTGACATTGAAAACTATACTGAGAGTGCAGAGCAGAAATGGATACTTGTACTCAATGCTGAAAGACCCCCAGGCCTGAATGGGTCCACATCCCTGAAGCCTTTTTTAAAGTCACGTCGACTCAAGCATTTTTATATTTACTATATTCATTCTACATTTTACAAGTTTCTAACTTCGCACATTTTTATACTTTTTAGAAGTTTCTTACTTTATGTAGTTCATACTTTTTTATCACACTTTTTAATACATTTTAATACATTTTTCATTATATAGGCATCCATGAAGACTTTTTAATGGTTATACTCTTTTATATATGAAGATTTTTGGTGACATTTTAAATTAATTTTCTTATATGTTTTTTATATGTTTTTTATTGTTGTTGTGGACCTTTAAGATTTGGGTTGTTTGTTATTGGTTTGTTCATATCAGCTGACAAGTTTGAAATGCTACATGAACTGTAACTTTTATTTGTTTAGTTGTCTGATGAAGCGATAGGAATTATCGGGAAAGCGCTTACGTTTTTTATTTTTTCTACAAATAAATACAAGTTTGTTAGTGCAAGACTGGTGCATTTTGTTTGTTCTACAGACTTTAAGTTTAGGGTGGGGGGTTTATGTTTAGGGACCAATGGGGAGTTGGAGCAGAAGTAGCGGTAGGGATAGGAGGGGATATTAGGATTAGGGACTGATCAGAAGTTAGCTCAGTGTTAGAGTTAGAGCGGTGATATTAGGTTTAGGAAGCACACAGGAGTTAACACAGGGTTATAATTAGGGAGCGAAGGGGCATTTTAGGTTTAGGGAGTGATCAGGCGATTAGTGTTGGGGGGAGGGAGATTTTAAGTTTAGCGAGTAAGAGGAGGGGATGCTGAGCTAGGGTTAGGGATGGAGGAGAATTTTCGGTTTGGGTAGTGATCAGGAGATGTTTTTATGACGAGGGTCAGGGTTCTGAGAGGGATAGTTAACTTAATGATAGTGCACAGGAACTGGGGTGGTGGGAGTTAGGGCACTTGCCAAAACAAGCCAGTGGCAGCAGGGAAGTGTGTCATGAGCTAATGGTACAGGAAGTTGTAGTAGACCCTTGGATGAGACACTAACCGAGGTCCTATCTGCCAGAGTTGGTGGCAGCTTAGAAGCATATGAAATACAGTATGACACTTATTACTTATAGTAGGCAGTGTATTTATTTATCAAAAGAACAGAAAAGATAAAAGACAATGTGTTAATAAATAAGTAAGCAATAATTACTAGCCAACATCAAAGAAAAGAAGGGAAAAAAAACAATAAAGTGATATTTTGTTATATACAATGATATTGTTCCACATTTTAACCATGAGCATACTTCCTTAACCACAGTCTTCGTATAATATAACATACAATCATGTATTGCCATAAGAACTGTGCCCAACATTCTTCATAATGGCCATAAAATATTACATCTGTACTGAAATTGAGAAAGCTGACTAAACAAGTCTTTCCTATGAAACTTCCATTGAAGCAATCCCTTTAATGTGTGATAATCTAGAAATGTGATTCAAAGTTTTCTTCCCAACACATAGAAAGGCTTTCTGCTAGTTTTTTTTATTTTATTAAGTATTTTTGAGTGTGTCATTCTTAATTACATTGATTCCATTTCTGTGTCACACTGACTTATGTAGTGAGCATGTACCATTATTCGGATGAGCAATAAAAACATGTTGCAAACAGCCCAACAAATTCAGCAAGTATCCCATGGGAATGCAGGCTGTTAAACCTGCCTGATTTTATCGCTTTCTACTAACTGCTTATGTAACAGATTTATCATATTGGGACTCATTTGGGCTGTGAGACAAATCAGCTCAAAGAAATGAACAAATATTGGCTAGTAACATTTCAGTTACATTAGAGCCCTGCCTTACCACCTGGTGCTTTTGTGACTTTGTTGCTTGCTTACATCAGTATGGTATGCTAACCAAATGCAAACAGAATCCCAACTTTATGAGACACAAGATTTAGGTGGGGAAGTTCTTTCACATTCAGTTTCAGTCAATCAATTAAAAGAAATATCAATGTCTGATTATTAGTATCGGAGGATATCACCCATATCTGTACCTTCAGATTCAAGAAGACAGCACCCATATCCATACAGGGAATTATAGCGGAGTGTATGATTATGGAGTTGTAGAGCTAGCAGGACAGAGAAGATGGATGTGATCCTGAGCTTTTTTTTGTTATAAAATCTTCTGCATCTGTGGGTGTGAACTGATTTGCTACTAATTCTAAGTACTCAAAGTTGGTTTTGTCTAGTCTCAGTTTAATGACAACCTTTTAATTTGGTACCAGTTCATTACTTTTTTTCATTGACAAAGGACAACTAATATTTATGTTAATTTGTTTAAAATATTACAGCATCTTAGTGGTAACTATATTCTGATATGGTTACTTCTACATCCTGACCAAAATGTGCTTTTTTCTAAGAGTTCCTATTCTGTCCCCCCTCATTTGCTGTGTTAGGGATGTAGATGCTGGCATGTGTGCTGGGCAGCATAATTTTTCCTCACTTGCTCAGCTACTAAGCATTGCTTTTAATTTATTATAAACAGGATAATGCCCTGAACACTGATAGAAAATGTAAAGAGATGCCACAAAGTTAAAGTTGTGATGAACTACTTTTAATATTGTACTTATCACACATGGTCTGTACTTATTTCCAGTGGTGCACAATCTAGTCCTACTTTAGTTGTTCCACAGTTAAAATACTCATTCTCTAACACCAGGTTTATCCTCTTTAATGTCATGGGGATGCCAGAGTCTGTAACAGAAAACAATGCATATAAAGCAGTGAATCAGTCTTGTATAGGACACCAGTCCGTTGCAGGATGTGCATGTGCATAAACATGCACACACATACACACACACACACACACACACACACACACACACACACACACACACACACACACACACACACACACACACACACACTGCATGTATACCTTTGGGGAATTCAGAGGATCATCGGTTCACCTAATGGCAATGTGGGAGCAAAGTGGTGCATGCTTTGTACAGTGCTCATTTTAGACTCCTCACACAAAGACCCCCAACATGGAACAACACAGAGAAGAAGGAGGTGTGATACAGTTAAGCATTATGCCACCCCGTTCTTAGATGCGATTAGTTTAATTTTAAAAATACATCCAAAAATGCACTATGAAATTTGATACCACCACACAAATTGAGCCAGTAAATAATTACACAAGTATTTGTTTAGTGCTTTTGTCCTTGCATGAAAAACACCGTACAATAAAAAAATTATAGTGGAAAAAATTGTTTATATATTGCTGCTCACATTTAAACAACTTTTGTGTGTGTTATATAGGTGTTACAATGTGTAGTTACTATGAGAACATCAGCTTAGTCTTGTGACTATGTCACAGTATAATTATCATGAAGGGATTCATTCTGATGAAGTCTTCATGTCCCTTCTGGGCTAAGATGAAACCTGTTCCTGGCATAGATCTAGTTTCTCTACCAGGCCTCCCCATCTTCTTACCCAGTTTAAGCCTTTCTCCCTTGTCCAATGCCCACAACCAGTCATTATACTCCATAATCTTTTATGGTTTACTATCACAATTTCAAACATGTTTGTTGCAAGTACTCACGTACTCAAAAACCATTGTCAAAACTTATGATCGCGACCGAGAAAAAGAACGAATGAAAAACATTTTTCGAACATACCACCAAATCCGGTGTCATACAACACACATTTTGCAGGGGGGCAATCCCCCCTGCAGCCCCCCACTACTTATATATACAAACTCCGAGATCACACTACAGTGAGGGAAAGGGTACATTTCCCGATCCTCGCTATAGTGCGATCTCCACTCAATATGCCGAATTCACAACAGAGAACGCACAGTACCATTCACTGTTGTGCATTCAGCATGTTTTCTTCACACATACAAATCTGTGCAAACTTACTTTCGGAAATCCGTTGTCGCACACTTCAGCCACGACATTTTGATGGTACACCTTTTTTATCTTCTCTGCATGATGGCTGCTGGTGCAGGTAACACTTCTGAGAATGCTATCACCAACAACTTTTTGCAGGAGTGTCACCTCCCTGACACTGATTGCTGCTACCTCAGCTGTCTCCTCTAAGAGATCATTGGTGCCACCCCTTGGTGATGCCTTTACTCACTTCCTCTCATATTTTAGTATATTTCAGACCCAGGGACCAGTTTCACTGAGATCTGCCCTCTCCTTTTTTGCTTGCCTAGACTGCTAATCCCAATTGTAACTGAGTTTTTAATTACCAAACCCCTCTTTTCTTTCCCCGCACTGGATCTCCTCTCCTTTGAGTCCTGTCCCTTGCCACTACCCATCGTATCTGTAACATTTCCACCTCCACTTCCACCATTCTTATTGATTCTTGCTATATTAATTGGCCGCTTCCTTCCTCATTGTACTCTTCCTAACAAGATCTTTCCCATCTGACTGAGTGTAACTTCCTGTCCACTTTTCTTCTGCTCTCCTTGTGATGCTGGTTGTTGCCTAGCTACCCCTGACTCTGTCTCCCCCTTATCACTTCTCATTGTTCTTTGCATCTATCCTTCCACCTTCACTTCCGTCACTTTGTCCTCCCTTTCATCTCCCACTTTGCCTCCTTACCCGAATTTGTGTCACCCAACTTGCCTGTACTCGTCTGAGAACATGTGCCCATGTTCACTTGTCCTGTGCCTTTCCCCAGCCCATCCTCTCTACAGACCTCTGGCTCTTCCTCCTCCCCCACCCCACTCTAACCTTTCTTGTCTTACTTGCTGGCTCACTAATATCTTTAGCTTGTATATTCCACTATGATGCCTTCCATTCTCATGTAGACCCCCACATCCTTTGCTCACCCAAAGCTCCCCAAGCTAAACATTCTGAGGACCTCACAAGTCTCTCTCCCCCACCAGCCTGTTCTACTCCTTTCACATTCATTCTTGGATTCATAAGTTTTTATATATTTTATATATATATATATATACATGTGTGTGTGTGTGTGTGTGTGTGTGTGTGTGTGTGTGTGTGTGTGTGTGTGTATCTATCTATAGCTATCTATCTCTCACTCTCTCTCTCTCTATATATATATATATATATATATATATATATATATATATATATATCTATATATATATATATATTGCTTTTAATTTTTATATCCTTACTAAGAGTTACAACCCCAGATTTCCACTTAGAGACCCAGATGTTCTAAAAACCTCCTATATACAGGCACAAAATCAAGTCTATTCTTCAACACTTCCCTTAGACAAGTAAATTATCAGATATGCAGACTTCTAAACTTACCTTACCTCAACAAATTCCTACCAAATGTTGACATCCACATCTACCTCTACCCTGCACTTATAATTTTTGGTCCCACAGAGATCATTATTAAAGTAACCTACTCATAGAATTGTTGCATACAAAGTGAAAAAGAAATGTAAGTCACTCAAATCTTCCTGTCTGCCCTTAGCAGTAGTGAAAATATAGGACAGCATAACTCTCCAATTATCTTGCTAGTTAAAAATCAAGAAACATCACACTCACCCTCCAAACCTTACAAACACTGTGGGTAGAAACAATCTCACTTGTTAGGAACAGTATAAATCTTGAGCACACTTCCATATTTAGCAACCTAAAACTCTTCATTACTAAGAACACTTTTGCCAGAAAATATTTAATACCCCCAAGTAAACCAAGTATCCACAAAGGTGAAGCTTGTTGCCTAAGCCATCACAAAATTCTCACTTTCTTATCAAAAGTCTTCTGACTTTTACAATAGCTTCACCCAATCACTTCAGTTTAGTTTTTTTTTAAATTTAATTTTTCATCTTTTTATATTTACTAAACTACTCCTCAGTGGAAACCCACATTCCTTATCAGCTCCATAATCAATAATGTTATCAGAGTTGTGAGATAAAACTTCAGATGTATTATCACACAGTAAATCTTCCATGCAACAATGCTACTGCTGCACCACTGTGCTGTCCAAGATGGAATTTCCATGGAAGGTTCTGGAATGGCGAGGTGGGGACAGAATTATATGGCAATGCAACAACCCAGTCTAACCAAATTTAGCCTTTTTTTCTTGTTAATTATACAAAAATAAATGTCACATTTGTGCCCCTTTGCCTATAATGCTTGCACTGTAGGATAGAATAATTTCAATTTCCCCACATAAGAAGCGCAGTTAAGAAATGTAATATAACTGATTCTCAACACAGTCTGGTACCAGGCAGGGTAAAAGGACTGGAGATAAAAATAAAGTATGAGAGGAAGAAATGGTTATAACTGACAAACAGAGGGTTTCAGTTTTACAGCAGACATGGAAGACTACTTTATCCATGGAAAGGATTGCGGGATCATGAAACTCAGTACTTGAAAAGGTAGTAAAATACATACCCAAAGTGGTTTGTATCTGTTGTAGTGTGAGATAAGTGTAAAAGGACTGGAACATGGAATGTCCGCCTGGGTATGAGATAAAATGTAAGAAAATGGAGACTCAGCATATTCCCAGTGCTTATTACATTTACACTGTACCTCAAAGTACTCCCAAATGACACACTGTGGACAGAAGCAGAGCTGACTCAACAAGCTCCCTGTGTTGGCACCATGAACCAGCACCCTACTCCCTCAGCACTTCAAGTGAAAAGTTAAAAAAAAAACTAAAAGCACTTTGCTGTATTAAACCAATCAGATTAATACTGTATTCTTTTTGTATGTATCCTGGTAGCTGGCTAATAACTCTTACATATCTTAACATTCTGATGAGATAACATTTAGCATATAACAGTTTTTATGTAACTTATTATATATTTTATATAGTTATAGATTTTTTTTATGTAACAGTTCAAATTGCTTTTAGTTTCGGTGTCACACCTCTTTAAGCAGTTCCTCAATGCACCTCTAGATTACCACAGACATTTTGAAAATATGTCTTTTACTTGAACAGATGCATTTTCTTTCTTCTGTACAAGCTTCCTTTTTCTTCATGGACAAGAAATTATTTGGGGCCCACTGTTTTGCCACTTGCAACTGCTTCTTGTGCTGCCATCAATAACCAGGGAATTCTGATTGTTTTTATTTGCAGATCAGATAATTTCCTGGAGTGTTTTCTTACCTCTCATCCTCTTAGTCCAAGAAATCTGGACAAGGCTTGACAAAAACGAGGGACAAAGGCCCAAAATAGGGACATATTTTAAATATTACTCTTATAAACTTGGAAAGTTGCTAGAGTAGCAAAGTTTGTTTTAACATAAATTTTCCGAAGGATTTGAAGTCTGAAACTCAATTGCATGTCATTAAAAGGTGACTTCAGTCCTCAGATAATTCCAGTGATTTGTCAGAAAAGCACACATTTTATGAGGAACAGAATAAAAATATGAGCCAAAGATTTGGACATTTTGAGAAAATCTGGACAGTTAAGAGGTATGTTTATCATAATAACATTTCTGTCTCTGATGGTTCCTGTTTTAGAATTTTTTAGACTCTACTTTGATTCTCTGAAATCTTCCAAAAGTTGAAGTTGGTAACTTACTATTTAACCTTCTTCCCATCAAGAAATGAACTAGTGAGACATTGAATTTCTGCAACACAGTATTCATCTATCACAAAATTGTGAGATTAAGTTCCTCCAGCTAATGTTAGTGCTCTTTTAATCATCTTCTTCCCTGTCGGAATATTTCTGTTTACCTGTCCATTCAGCTGACATTGTAAGGACTAGTAGTCACATGCCTGAACTCCCAGACATATTTAAACATTTTAAATAATGGCTCATATACTGGGAGCCACTGTATGATCCAGCAAAAGCAGGTATTCCTTGCCTAGAAACTAGAGATCTCAAAGCACTTTTCACACTGGTACTTGCAGTATCTGCCAGCTTCATCACTTCTAGGTTTTAGGCTGCGGTGGTACGGCGGTAGCGTTGTTACCTCACAGCAAGAGGTTCTCCCGTTCCATTCTCGGCTTGGCTTGGGAGTGCCTTCTATGTGGAGTCTGCATGTCCTCCCCGCGGTTGGGTAGCGTTCAAAAAGACATGCGTGCATAAATGGGCGTGCCTTCATCGAAGGTTGGGTGTCGAGCTGGCACCTCGGCGTTTCGTAAAAATCTACTGCCAATCATTAGCGGACCAGAGTTCCGCTATGATGACCCCTTACCAGGAAAAAGCCGAAAGACAAACAACAACAACAACAACAATCTACATATCTTAAGTAAACTGCTTTTTTTTTTAAATGAAACAAATTTGTACTCAGTTTCCTCTACAGTCTTCCTTGTATTATATAAGCTAACTTTTCTTTTTTTTTTGTTGTTATGACATGAGTTGCACACATTTCAGCTTTATACCACTTGTTCTTCTTATGATTACATTCCAGGCTGTTATGGGTGTTGTTAGTATGGAAAGCCATGCAAGTGGCTGTGCACACTAGGCAGGGAGCTCTTTATTCACAGAGACGGTGCTACCTGGCAACACAGCACAGTACTGCAGTACCAAGCTGTAAGACTTTAATGTGCCACATGTAAATGCAATACTCTGTGGGCATGATCCATTTAAATTAGGTCCTTGCACATCGCAGTGCATTGCCTACATAGGTTCATGGGTTCATAGGTGTGTACTAGGCTAATGGCCCTGGAGCCTTTACAAGCCTAGCCCATAGAAGTGTCCTGGCATTGTGCAGCCCGACGTTAGTTCCCAGTACCTCTATCAAGTAGAGCCACTGGAGTGAACTTTCTATTACCCATCCACTCATCAAGATTTCTCTTGAAGAGGATCAGTGAGGTGCTCTGCTTGACATGTATGGGAAGTCTGTTCCAGAGCATGGGCAGCCTCTGAGTGAGGAACCTGTCCCTCCAGCATGTTCTGTTGATTGTGGTAATGAAGTTGAGGTCTCTGGAGCATGTGGTGCAGAAGGATTGGGATTTCTTTAGATGTAACATTTCTAACAGAGCTGGGTCAGACATGGCTTTGTAAATCAAGCAGAGATTGCCTCTAAGTAGGTGATATGAGACAGAGAATAGCTGGAGTCTTTTGAGTCTGTCCATGTAGGACATGTGCTAAATGCCCAGGATCCTCTTCGTGAGGTACTTCTGTGGCCTCTCCAGCTGTTGCATGTGTCTAGTGAGGTACATGCCAAATGGGGCATTATACTCAATGATTGGTCTAATGAGGGAAGAGTAGAGAGAGACGATGACCTCTTTCTTCCTGGGTGCAAAACCCTTGGTAATGAGATGTGCCACACAGAAGGATTTTCTGACCACAGTAGTAATGTGGTGAGGTTGCTATCAACCTGCATCCCCAGATCTCTTATAACGCCTTCAGTGTTCAGTGGGCTCCCATCAATGTGGTAATTAGTGGGAACTGAGTTTTTAACAAAGGGGATGATGAAGCAGTTTTTGGCATTAAGCTTAAGGCCATGGTTTCGACACCAGTCATTGGTCTCAGTGAGGCCTTTCTGTAGGATGTCTGCATCACTTGGGGAGTTAATAATGGCTCCTAGCTTGTAGTCGTCTGTGAACTTAGTCAGCCAGAGTCCCTTTGTGTTGTCCTGGACTTCTGAGAAGTAGATGCCGAACAGAAGAGGACCCAGAACCGATCCCTGTGGGACTTCACTCATGACTGGTCAGCAGTCTGACTTGGAGTCTGCTACTTTCACACTGTGTGTTCTATCTGTGAGCCAGTTTGCAACCCACCTAGTGATATATGGGCTGATACCTAGTTTGATGAGTTTATTAATAATTCCTGAGTGAGGAATGGTATCAATGGCATTGGCCAGATCAAGCTTTATATACTGACTTTCCTTCATCCACAGACCTGGTGACTGACTCAAAGAAGTCAACCAGGTTGAGCAGGCATGATCTCCCTTTCACAAAGCCAAATTGCATGGGGTCTAGAGTTTGGAGATTTCCTATATCTGTGTTAATCGGGTCCATGATGATGCACTCCATAGCTTTACATATCAGACTCATCAGGCTAATGGGGTGATAATTCCCAGGGTCTGTAGTCGCTCCACCTTTATGGAGAGGGATGACTGTAGCAGTACACCATTCAGTAGGGACAAAGCCTGAGGTGAGGCTGTGACTGAACAAGGCACACAGATGTGGTGCCAGTTGACTTTGTAGTTCATGTAGGACACAGCCAGGGATATCATTGGGTCCCATGGAAGCTGTATTATTGGGCTTGGACAATGCAGCTTTAATCTATGCTGCAGTAATGCTGGGTGCCTGGCATTTTTCTGGTATTGTGATTGGTCCTTTATGGGGGGAGGGGTAAAGTTGGCACTGAATCTGTTGGCCAGTATGTTGGCAATATCTGCTGGCTGAGTATAAGAGGTACCATTGTACAGTATCTCAGAGCAAGTTTGGGTATTGCCATGGAGGTTCATGATATAGTTATAGAAGGCTTTGTGATTGTTTTTAGTGTCTGCTGCAATTCTGCCTTCATAGCACTCTTAATAGAAGATTTGATGAAAGCACTCAACTTTTTGTTGAGGCTAATAAGGGAGTTTTTCCAGTCTTGGGACATCACCTTTTTCTGAAACAGTTTCTACCTTCTGTTGTAGAGTTTATTAATGGTAGGGGACTACCAGATTGGCTTCCTTTTTTTGGAGGAGAGCATCTTGGTTCTTTTGGGTATGGCTAGTTCCATGCATTTGTGTACATGTTCGTACAGTGCATTGATGTATGATTCTGCAGTCATGCAGCTATTTTCCATTGGCGTGGGTGCCGTGAAGTTAGCCACCTTTGTTTTTAGGAGTCCAAAGTCAGCTTTGAAGATGTTTTTCAAGGTGATTACCTTTGTGGGGGGTGTGGGTGAGATGTGGATTTCCGTGGTGATTAGTTTATGGTTGGATCTGACCAGGGAGGGGTTGACTACTGGTGTAGAGCAACAGTCACTCATGTTAGTATGACCAGGTCAAGGATGTTGCTTCCTGTAGTGGGGGTCAGAATGAAGGCATTGGAATTGATGAATTCCAGGAAGCGTTGGACCAGTGTATTGGTGCTTGAGTAGTTTTCCCAATTGATGGAAGGGTAATTGAAGTCTGGTAGTAAGAGAGTGTTGGGTTGGACCTTGATAGATTCCAGGCTGCTTAGGAACATGGAGTGAGAGTCTCGGGACATGGTTGGGGACCTATAGCAGGCTATGATCTGGATCGCCATCTTACCCAATGTTAGTTGTACCTGAAGTATCTCATATGCGTTATGCTGGGCTACTAGTCTGGAGGTGTGCATATCCTTTATGCATATAGAGATACCATCACCTTTGAAGCTTCAATCCATGTTTCGGGGCCGAAAGTTGTGCAATGAGTTATAACCTGGTAATACAGGGTTGCTTTCTGCCACTTTAAGCCAGGTCTCCGTTACAGCACAAATGTCGATAGTCTCCATTTTGAGGAGTGCTTTGAGCGCATGCATCTTGAGATTTAGACTTCTAGTGTTGAGCAGCATGACCCTCAGATTGCATATATTTATAGCTGTTACAGTGATAATTTGGTCTTTGGAACACCACCTAAAAAGGCACTATAGGGGTGGCAAGAGCCTTAGCCAGTACCCAGAAACCCAGGGGTGACAGATGCAGGCCATATCTGGCAAAACATCGAGGTCTGTCAATCATGTCATCTCAAGCAGACAGATACTGGATCACCTTAGAATGATACCAGAAACTTAGACAATTATTGAAGTCAATCATATTTTGTTTGGACTGCGGTATCATTCTGCGTAACAGTAGGATACTGCTCAGGGCTAGGGTCATACCTGCCTGGGCCAAATAATCCGAGAGCTACACTATGCTTCTTTTCATGTAGTTCAGGGAGGTGTGTCTCAGGTCATTCACACCGACATGGACAATGACAGAGTAATACCTGCACTTGTGCAATGACCTGAGTGCATGTATTATATGTCTGATTCTGGCACCTGATAGACAGCTGACTGTTACCTTTTCCTTATTCAACCTAGTGAGTGGGACATCTGTGTTCCTCACTATTGAGTCACCTATGATTAGTGTATTGGGCAAGGTGTTTAGCTTTAGGGGTTTAGGTTGAGGGGCACACAGTGGAGGTGAGCTGTGTGTCCTGCGGTTTGTGCTGTATTGTGGTGGTGGAGTGTGTTTCTGTCTTGGAGGTCTCTGCTGTTTGGGTAAATTTCTATTGAGAGCCTCCACGAAGGTGGGCGTGTGGTTTGTGTTTTTAGGTGCGAGCTTGATAGAGGGTGTTCTGGAGGGCTATATGTTCCATGTGGTGTGGTGCAGGTGTTGACCTTCTCCTCTTGACCAGCTAGTCCAGTCTTGGATGGAGAGTGCATAGCTTCCAATTTGGTGATATAAGTGCATCTCTCACAAGTCTGAGTGTTGGGAAGTAAGAGGAGAGGATTTTCTGAGTACATGAGGCAGTTGCTGCACTGCCTCAGAAAGCCTAGGTGAACCAGATTAATAGAAGAAAGCACAGGAAACTGTCCTTTAATCATGCCAGGAGGAGATGTCATAACTACCAAGTACTGGAGCTATTTCCATGAAGAACGACTAGTGCTGATGGCACTTAGGTGTGCTACAATAATTGCTACAAAAACCTGTTCAAGTGCAAAATGTTTATCTATTTGAAGTGTAAGAGAGAAAGAACTAGCAAGATATAAGGAAAAAACTGAAGAGTAGACTTTCTGGCACCAGTAATAGTTTGTCTCAGCTTGGCGCCGCAGTGCAGAAATTAAAGAAGAGCAAACCTGCGCAAATGCGGACTTTTAAACCATAAAGTTGAAAGGGATGGAAAAACTGCCCAAATGGCCAATAAACTACAATTTCTAGGCCAGAAACCACTCTTCTCATTGTAGATAGGCTACCTAGTGCTTACCACTCTCACTGATAAGCTATAAGTCTTCCCTCCAACACAGAAAGGCTTGGGGGGGAGGGCTCAGCAGCTTACAAACAGTCCTGGATACAGCAAATTTGTATCTGGATTAGACTAGTTACAGGAAAGGCAGGAAACAAACTTAGAACTTTTTTTTACAGAAAAGCAGCTAAAACAGCAGTAAAAACAATTCAAATGCACTGCAAGCTAGCACACTTGAGTTTGTAGCAATATTAAAGCAAATAGAGTTTAAATAGATGCAATTAAATTAAAAACAAGCGCAGAAGGCAGTAAATTGGATCAAGATGGAGGCACTTAGAGTATCAGAAAACAAGTCAAGCAAATATATAAATAATTCAGTCAAGCAATAATTAAGACAGTGCAGAACTCTGAACAGTTAAAAAGTGCCAAAAAATATACTTATCTGCTTTATATTTCCAGATTGTTTGAGAAGCACACTTTTTAGTAAAGTGGAAAGAGAGAAAGGAGGGGAACAGAAGATAATTCAAGGTTAAGAAAATAAGTGGGTTTGCCTTCTCAAATCTTCTCTCTGTATTAGGTAGAATGAGCTAATGACACTAGACTGGGAAGAGTGTCCCAGATCAAATTTACAGCAGGGGCAGGCAACTGCAAAGCCACCAAGTTTAAGAACAAGATACCAATATGGAGATAGGGTGGGAAACTATTGTAGGCAGAAAACACTACAGAAATGTTTATCACAGCAGTGAACCACTAAATGAAAGTTTTAAATAGTTTTAAACAGATAAAGGAGCAAGAGACTCTAGAGAATGCTTTTAACTGCACACAAATCAGTTATATGATACACTCCTTGGCAAATACAGTAAAATGTATGCAGCAGACAATAAAAAGTGCTATAAATGGCTTCAATAAGCAATAAATGAACTGGCACCTCACCTAAGTGTCATGTTTAATCATAGCCTCACCTCAGGCTTTGTGCCCACTGAGTGGTGCAAAGCTATAGTTATCCCACTCCACAAGGGGAGATCCACCTTGGATCCTGGGAACTACTGTCCTATCAGTCTGACAAGCCTAATCTGCAAGGGCATGGAATGCATTATCATGGAACTTATAAACAAAGATATTGGCAACCTTCAAACACTGGACCCCACCCAGTTTGGGTTCATGAAGGGCCGATCTTGTCTCCTGAACCTGAATGACTTCTTCAAATCAGTCTCCAAAGCTGTGGACAAGGGTAAGGTGGTCCACACAACCTATCTGGATTTCACCAAGGCCTTCAACACCATCCCCACTCTGAAATCATAGATAAACTTACTAAGCTGGGCATAAATCCCTACATCACTCAATGGGTTGCCAACTGGCTTACTGACAGAACCTAGACTGTAAACATAGCTGACTCCAAATCCAGCTCCAGACAAGTGACAAGTGGAGTACCTCAGGGTTCAGTCCTAGGACTGCTCTTGTTTGGCATCTATGTCTCTGAAGTACAGGCCAGCACTAAGGGACTCTGGCTAACAAAGTTCTCAGATGACTGCAAACTGGGAGCCATTATTTAATCCCCAGATGATGTGGATATTCTACAAAAGGACATTACAGAAACAGATGCTTGGTGCCAGAGCCATGGGCTCAAGCTTAATGCCAAGAAATGTATAGTTATCCCCTTTGGAAAAAAACATGTGCCCATGAATTACCACATAGGTGGCAGTACATTAAATACAGAAAGTGTGATAAGAGACTTAGGAACACAGGTGGACAGTGGTCTCACCTTCGATAACTACATCGCCACAACAGTCAGAAAATCCTGCTATGTTGCACACCTCATCACTAAGGGCTTTTCATCCAGAAAAAAGGAAGTCATTGTCCCACTGTACTCATCCCTCATTAGACCCATTATAGAGTACAACGCCTCATTTGGTATGTATCTCACAAGACATCTGCAACAGCTGGAAAGGCCGCAGAAATACTTCACTAAAAGAAAAAAGGCCTAAAGCAGATGCCCTATACTGCCATCTAAAAAAACTCCAGCTATACTCTGTGGCATATCGTCTACTCAGAGGTGATCTCTGCTTAACATACAAGGCCATGTCAAACCCTGAGCTGTTGGACATGCTCCACTTAAAGAAATCCCAATCCTTCAAAGCCACATACTCCAGGGATCTAAACCTTGTCATCACAATGAACAAAACATGCTGGAGGGATAGGTTTCTGACCCAGAGACTCCCCATACTCTGGAATAGACTGCCCATACATGTCAAGCAGAGCACCTCCTTGGCGCTCTTCAAAAGGAACCTTGATGATTGGATGGGTGATAGGAAATTCACCTTGGAGACAGGGGTCCAGGGAAGTAAATATTGTGGAAAGAAATATCCAGGGAATTGTTATGGCTAGGCTTGTATAGGCCCTAGGGCCGATAGCCTAGTACCAACCTATGAACCTATTAACCTAATAACTAGTAAAAAATAAGCAAAAAAAAAAGGATACTTGTTATACATCACAGATCAGAGTTGTGGTCAGTGCCCCTCCTCTGCTCAGCTCAGTCTATAGACAGAAATCCTCTTAAATCTGGGACTTAAATACCAGAATGTACAACTTGAAACAACTTAAAAAAGCTTAAAAGAACCAATGAGTGCTTATTCTAAGCCCTAGACCAGACAGCCTCTACCAGCCAGCAGCCAATCAATAACAATTACTCTCACTAAAGATGAAGAAATACTTCTTTCTAAGCCAAGATAGCCTGGAACATGTGCTCAGAACAAACACTGCAAACAAACAACCTGGCCTCAGACAGCAAACCTGAACTGGGCTGTGCTACTAGCTACACTATTTTAAGCAGAAAACACTACTGAAATGTTTATCACAGCAGAAAAAAACAGCAGTGAACCACTAAATGAAAGTTTTAAACAGTTTTAAACAGATAAAGGAGCAAGGAGACTCTAGAGAATGCTTTTAACTGCAAACAAATCAGATATATGATACACACCTTGGCAAATACAGTAAAAAGTAAGCAGCAGACAATAAAAAGTGCTATAAATGGCTGCAATAAGCAATGACTAGTAAAAATAAACAAACAGGATACTTATTGTTATATATCACAGATCAGAGTTGTGGTCAATGCCCCTCCTCCTCATGGAGGACTTACAAATTATGAAGATTCACAGTCATCAATACTAGATAAGATCCAAGCAAAACATTGCATAAAATGCATACATGCATGCAGTTAACAGCTGCACTACATCTGTTCATCATTGTGGGAGAATCTTCATATGGTGACACACAGCAACTTTACCCTGCTAGACTGTCAATCCAGATAAATAGTGTGTGTGTGTGTGTGTGTGCGCGCGCCCCTGTATTTGTGTTTTTTCTTTTTTTTAATTTCTCCATATCTTTTGGGTTTCTAATACCATGACGGGAATGAACCCCATTCCTAAGTCAAAGTATGATTAAAGTTCAAGAAATTAGTATTGTTTCACTCTTTGATGTCAGCCAAAAGTGCTCTTTGCAGCACCCGCAATGTGCCCAGTAATGACTCCTTCTGCAATTTGCATGGATTTACATTTATTGGTAGCATATCTAAATATGATGGTAGACTCTTTTTTTATAAGACCCATTCCTTCTACTACTATTGGAACTATCTGGGTATCTTTCTTCCACATTGCTTTTGTTTCTGTTTGCAAATCCTGATATTTTATGACTTTGTGTCTCTCTGTACTCAGGGCACTTGTAGTCACTGGGTGTGATGATTTCAATGACCAATGCTACTTTTGTCTTCTTTCCTTGTAAGGCTACATCCGATTTTCTAGCATCTATCTTTTGAACTGTTGGCAATGGATGATCACATGGGATGTAGACTTCATCATTTTTTATGAAGCTTTGTGGCTCATGTGTCCAGTGTTTTTCAGCTACTTCACTGCCATAATGTTTGCATAATCCCCAGTGCAACAGTCTTGCCACATTATTATGTCTGTCAGTATACAGTCTTTCTGCCATTAGTATGTCGTAACCAATAACGAGGTGTGCAACTGTTTCCAATTCTGTTTTACAAAACATACATTTGTCTGTTTCTCCCACATGTCCAATGGACTTTGCAAACCAATATATACGTAGCCCACTATCTTGTGCCACCAATATTAACCTTTCCTCTCTTGGTTTGAAATTGCCTCTCCTTAACCATTCCTGCATTTGTTCCTGATCAACATGAAGTTCTTCTAGAAGTTTTCTATACTTGCAACTATATTTATGCATTTTCCACATTTCTTGCCTTCTCATCTGGTCCTTCACCTTATAGTCATTCTTTTGTTTTTTGGCATGTTCAGTTGCTGCCAGGTTTTTATCCACTTGTGGTTTGATTTCCATTCCTGCTTGACGCTGATATGCTTATGCTAGCCTAAGCAGGGAAGTCATCTTAAATTTATTCTCCTCATGTTTCAAAACTTTCACTACATTTGGTTCTTGTGAGGTCAGCAGATATGTGTGGAGTTCCACAATTGCAGATCTGTACATGTAATCAGTTTTAAGGAGGCCCATCCCTCCTTCGGAACGGGGAATATATAATTATAGTATGCACTGATTTTTATAAATCATTTGGTGAGCATGAAGCATCCTTCTTGTTTTTCTATCTAATCTTTCCAACATGTTTTGGGCTAGTCAATCACTCCAAAAGTGTAAGTTAGGACAGGAAGAGCAAATTGGTTTATAGCTTGGATTTTGTTCCTAGATGCCAACACTGTTTTCAGGATTAATTTAAGTTTTATTCACATTTGTTTTTGTTTTATTGTTGATCCTTCATCAGTTCCAAAATATTTACTTCCTATTGTTCAACTTCTTTTATATCACATATTTGTCCCAAACTTCTTGATGCTGCAGTTTTCCTGCTTTAAAGGTTGCTTTTGTAGATTTATCAAGACCAAATGACATTCTTATATCATCTGAAAAAGTTTTGACAATTTGCAGTTGTACTTTCAGTTCCTCATCTGATGAGCTATACAGTTTCAAATCTTCGATAAAGAGAAGATGAGAAGTCTTTACACTGTGTCATTTTCTAGGTGCCAAATTACAGCCATGGCCTAAGCTGTTAAGTAGGCAGCTTAATGGGTTACGGGCAAGGCAGAATAGCAGCAGTGACAGAGAGACACCCTCAAATATCTCCCGTTGAATTTTTATCCCTGGAATAATAATTAGTCCTTTATCATGGCTTAATTGCAAAGTGGTCTGGCACTGTTTTATGGTCACTGTAATGTAGTTGATCGGTGTAGGGTGTATCTTATACATTTTAAGCATTCTTTTATCCATGAATGTGGGATACTATCAAGTGCTTTTTTGTAGTCCAATACATGCCATACTTAAATTCTTCCTCTTTTAACAGTTCTCCACTGTGACTTTATTTAACATCAAATGATCCTTTATTCCATATGACTTTCTTTTATTGCCCTTTTGTTCTATTGCCATAATTGAGTTATCTTCTAAATGACTATAGACTTTGTCTGCATCAGTTCCAGTGTATAGTTTATATGTCGTCAGAAGGAAGTTATTGGTTTATAATTTTTAGGTTAGCTTGTAGGTTCACTCTTAAGTAGGAGCATTGTTTTTCATGTTGTTAGCCAGGTTGGTGTCTGTTTCGGTTGTGCATATAAATTGTTCTTACTCATGGCTAAATTTTCATGCAAAGATGTTAATACTTTAACCAGAAGTTAGGTTCTGCATCTGAGCCTGGGATTTTCCAATTTGAGGCGAGGTTTTTCTTAACTTTGTTTCAATCTCTCTGGCTGTTACAACATATATATATATATATATATATATATATATATATATATATATATATATATATATATATATATATATGTGTGTGTGTGTGTGTGTGTGTGTGTGTGTGTGTGTGTGTTTCATATCCTGTACCTTTAAACTTCTTATTCTTTATTTTACTTCTTCTATCCATTTAACATCTTTGTTATGTTCCACAAGATCTTCATAGATACTTCTCCAAAATGTATCTATTTCTTCTCTTTTGGTGGTCTTTCAATTCCTTTTACCTTGATTCCTAGTTCGGGTCATCAATAAATTGCTTATTTTGTACTTTTCCTTTATATTTATCTGCATATCTTCTAAATTTTTCCACCTGTGCTGAGAGTTTTAGTTTATTTGTGATAGTACATGATAGATCCTGATCTGTTCTAATACTATACATTGCTATGCTTTGCTTTTATCACGTCTATCTTTCTAAACATTTTTGTTGTTCTGTTCTGTTCTGTTCCCTCTTCTATACTTTTTAACAGTGACATTTCTTGTCTTCATTGCTTTATAGTTTTCTCTATTCAATACTTCCATGACAGTATTCGATTTCTCCCCTTTCTCTCCCTCACTACCCTATGTTCTTGTGGTAGAACTTTATCAGTTATTAGATGCACAGTAATATATCCTGTTAACATCTATTATATCACATGTATCTCTATGGACAGTCCTAGTTATTTTGTTCATTTGTTTTATCAGACTTCTGACTTTTTGGGTTTTATTGACCTTCTGCATTCTATTTCTTTCATTGATCTTAATATGTCTATCTCAATTAAGTCAAGGAACTCTTCTCTAAGCTCGTTTTTTTTTTCTAAACTGATGGCACATTTTTTGTTTTCCATTTCCTGCAGGTATTCTACAGAAAGTTCTATCACATCTTCCTGTGGCGCATTCTCATCAATTTCATCCTGTGCCATCCATTGCTCTGTCACTTGAGAACTCACTGACCTATCACTCCTCAACATTAACTGTGGCAGAGTTTCCACAGTTTACTATTTCTTCTCTTGCCGTCCAGCTTCAAGTGAACATTTATACTGGTTTCCTGTGGAAGGCTCCAAAATATCTTCATATGGCACCTGACTAATTGCTTCTCATTCTACTGGTTTCCCCTTAATTTGGTGTTCCATTGTTCTAGCCTTCTGTGGTGCTTTCTTTATTAGATTTTCTACACTGAATCCTTCACATTGGAGGTGCTCCATAACCTCCGTTTCTATTTCTTTATCTCCTCCATTACTAATCTCCTTTTCTACTTTTCCTCTTTGTCTTCTTATTTTTTTGTATTGTAAAGTTTTCCATGTCTGAATTCCTTTGCCTGTATTTCTCTTCAAATATGTTTGATGCTGCCTTTTTTTATTGATTTCTTCTTTGCATAGATATTACACCATATTAACTCTCTTTTCTTTCCCATGTCCATATTTCTTCTTTAGACACCCCCTGATCTTCCTGTTTCTCCTTACCTTGGGGACTCGTTCTATCATGCTGTGAAGTAACCTGTGCTAGACCTTCTACATCAAATCCTTCACTTCGCAGGCACTCCATAACTTCAACTTCTATTTTTTTAACTTCTACTTTACTAATCTGCTTTTCTACATTCCATCTTTGTGATATTATATTTTATTGTGAAATTTTCCATGTCTGGATACCTTTGCCTGTATTTCTCTTCATAGGTTCATAGGTTAGTGCTAAGCTAACTGCCTTTGCGAGCCATTTTAAGCCTAGCCAATTATCCCTTGTGAGACTCAAACCCTGCACCTTGTGTTTGTAAGGCAAACACCTTAACCATTAGGCCACCCTCTTTGAATATCTTTGGGGGCTGCCTTTTTTATATTGATTAATCTGGCTTTCACCTTTGCATAAATATTGCACCATATCAAATCTCTCTTCCTTTCCTATTTCTTTTTTATACTTTTCAAAAATATCTAGGTTTTGTTGTTTATATTTTTGCACTTCCTCAGATGCTTCTTTTTCCAAACTGATCAAAGTTTCTTGGTCTATATACTTTTTTTCAAAAATCTGTTGTATTAATGACCACAAGTTTCTACTTGAAGTTTCTGACAGTTTTTCTTGCGGAAGTATTTTTCTTTCCTCTAATTTATCTCTTAATCTTTTTGTATATCTTGTGTCTGGAAATTCTGGCTTTTTGCATAATAGTGACAACACGTAATTTCTTTCTTATCCTCAATAGTCAGCTCTATCGTCTTTATGGCTCTTCTTTGGCCTATCAGTTTTTATGATTTTTGTGGAATGTTACTTCCTTCTATAACTGGGGGGCCATCCTCCCCCTGGGCCTGGCCTGGCCCTATTGTAGGAATGTTTCTTTATTTTGAGTTCTTTCTGTGGGAATATCTGAGTGTCTCTGCAGGTATGCAAATCTGTATCTCATGTGTTCTTCAGTATCTAACAATGAGTGCTGAATATAGCACAGCCACAAACTACAGTGGCTATACTCACTCTCCCACACAAGATAGTCACTGATGTAGGCAATTTATGCAAGTTGTGTAAGTGTATGTATGTATGTCTATATGTGTTTGTCAGTGTATATTACTATATATTTGTGTGCGCATGTGTGTGCGTGTGTGTGTGTGTGTGTGTGTGTGTGCGTGTGTGTGTGTGTGTGTGTGTGTGTGTGTGTGTGTGTGTGTGTGTGTGTGTGTGTGCATGCATGTGTGTGCGTGTGTGTGTGTGTGTGTGTGTGTCTTGAGGGGGGAGTGTATGCCCTTGTGTTATCTGCAAAGAACCTTCCTTGCATACGGTGGTTGGGAGCTCCGAAGAGCAATTGACTTGGGTCATATAATATCAGCACAAGAAGAGATGTAGGCTTATCTTTTAGTTGATCAAATAACTTCTTCAAGACGCTGCCCCAGCACTGGTGTTTCTTTTATTTTAATTCTTCTTTATTTTGTAATACGCTTTATTAGTTTTAGCATACATACAATGTTCATAGAAAGAGAAAGGATACAAGGGATACAATCATCAAAATCTTAAATGAGAACTCACTATAAATCATTAACAAAATGAATCAAGTGATTTACATATTATAAGTAAGGCTTCTAATTTATCCAAAGAACAAAGATTTTTAGAATTATTATAATTTCTTGATTCTTTAGTTACTAATGTTATATTAAAAGAAACAGATACAATGTTATTATTAAAATCTGTGAAATTTTCATCCTGTAGTTTGCACTGGAAAATATTTGAATGGAAATATTTAAACAGAATATTTATTACACCACACAAAATCTCTAGGTTTATGAGGTGATGTATATGAAAATACTGCAGGTGTAGTGAGACAATCAAAGTGGACTGGATACATGTATTTGTAGAATTTAAAGAACTTGAAAATATGTGGAAAGATGTGATTGATTTCTTCATGAGTTTATGGTCTGACAAGTGTATTATTTCAAAAACAGCATTATTATTAAACGTACCTCTTCCTCATAGTAATAAAAAAACACAACCAACTTGACGTGGAGAAACTGGAGAGATTTTATGAGGTGGTAAGATATGGGTGTTTGGCCTGAAATATTGTAGGGGAGGGGGGGAAGTTGGAGCTGTATTTGTCTGCTAGTAGATTGGCAATGTCCTTTGGGATGAATATGTGGTATCGTACTATTAGCTCTGCAAAATACTGGGAATTGTTTGTGACATTTGTAACACAGTTAAAGAAGGCCTTGTGGTTATCTTTTACCTGGGTGGCTATTTTACCTCATATCTGACTTTGCTTGATTTGATCAGGATTCAGAGCTCTTCTTTAATTTAGCAAGAACACTCCAACGCACCTGGAAGAGTCAAACCCCGCCCACAACACAGAATGAAGTCATTCTTAAATATAATTGTTTTAACTTCCCACAAGATTCACCCTACCGCATCATCACTGTGTGGAGTACCAAAAGCAAACAGTTGCTGTAAGGCACAACATTGAGTTTCAGAAAGGTTTCCCCTGCTGTACAGAAACAGTGAACCAGAGCTTCAGTGTCAGTCTTCACCATGCTACCTATAATACAAATTTGCCATGCACCTTTGCATATTGTGAGCAGTATACTATGTCAGTTTTACTACCCATTCAGTATTAAAGTCCAATGTTTTAAACTGAAAGTGCAACACATTAAAATTACAACTCTCATGAAAAAGCAGTCACTGTCTATAAGCAATTGATTGCTAATGTACTAATCAGTAGTGTGTCCCCATCAGTGATTTTTGTGTAATTGCTTACATGTTCTTCTGACTTTCACTTAAACATCATTATGAACAAGATCAGATGTAAAACACCCAGTTTGCAGGACAAGTTTCAAACTGGCAAGATGGCAGGAATTTCAACAGCAAAGAGAAGTACTTGGTATATAAGTGGAGTATAATTTCCCTTTCTCTTTGCTTATACTATGATATCAATGCCTGGTAGAGAAAGCAGTCTCTCTCCTGCAATTCAAACAGCTTCTTGGCCTCATCCCACTCTATTACCTTTCCCTCATTAATTAATTGCTCCCAATACATTGGTTTCTGTGCCATTTCTCCCCAGTAAATTCCAGCCCTCTCTTGCCTATTTTCTGTACCTCGACTTGCAGTCATTTCTGTTGACAAAATCTCCTTTCTCAGGTCGTGTGTTGGCTAGGTTCTTATAGCAATAACCCACACCTGGGTGTGGGTAATGCTAAATTTACCCACGGTTGGCGTGGTTTGGTCCCGAGGGCGAAGCCCGAGGGACCAAACAAAGCCAACCGTGGGTAAATTTAGCATTACCCACACCCAGAAGTGGGTTATTGCTACTATACCATGACATTATTTAAGAAAAGAAACTGTTACTTTTCTTAAATAATGGCATAGTATAATGCCTGTTTACTGCCCTTCCGCAGATGTCTGGCATCCGGCAGTTCTGATGTACTGCGCCTGCGCAGTACATCAGAGTTGTGAGCAAAAGCGGAGAAAGCAAGATCTCCGTTGCTTTTTATGTCTCGCTATGTTAAATGAGTTTAACATGGCGAGACAGTTTAAAATAAGCAACGGACATCTCCGTTGCTTATTTTAAAACTGTCTCTCTTTGTTTAAATCATTTAACATAGCGAGACACTAAAAGCAATGGAGATCTTGCTTTCTCCGTTTTAAACACTGTCTCGCTATGTTAAATGGGTTTAACATGGCGAGACAGCTTTAAAATAAGCAACTGAGATCTCCGTTGCTTATTTTAAAGCTGTCTCGCTATGTTAAACCCATTTAACATAGCGAGACAGTGTTTTAAAAAACGAGTTATACTAATGGAAAAAAGTCCAGGCGACTGGACCTTTTTCCATTACTATAACTCGATTTACAACGGGCACGCTGGCCAATCAGCGTGCACGTTTTGGGGGGGTCATGGTATAATAGAATATTTTCTACTTTATGAATATAATATTCAGTACAGTTGTTACTACTCTCCTTAAGAATCTGTATCCACAATCACCCCTCTCTTTATTTCTTAACCTTTCCTCCTACTTTGTCATCATCCCTTTCTGTTTTGAATTCTAACGTTTTGCTAGTCTTATTTATGTGAGCATTAATTGTGTAGCTCTGAAATATCCTTTCAAATAAAGTATTTCTAAACCACCTTGTTCTACTGAAGGATCAGCTTATCCCACTTAACTCTTGCTTTCTTACCCTCCCAGAGAAATTCTTTCAACTCTTTATTAACTATTGTCTACAATTTTTCCACTGGTTGATAAAAATATGTCGAGCCCATATATAAAATAAAAGGGACTAAAACATCTCATTGTTTGTATCCACATCTATAAACACAAGCTTCCAATTTCTCAGATTTTGTATTATCTTTTGTTTAGTATCTTCCCACATATCCTTAGCTGCTATAGCAGAAGCCTTTGTAATCCATACTCCTAAATACTTCATCTTATTGTGTCCCCATAAATATGGGTATTGCTGAACCAATTCATGTGTGGGTACATAATTTACAGCTATAGCTTTTGTTTTATCATAATTAATTTTATATGCGGAAAAGACTTAAAACTGCCTCAAAATGTTCCACAATGCTGAGATGTACTTTTCTGGATTTATCAGGTACAAAATAATATCATCTGCAAATAAAGCTAACTTCTGTTGATTAACATGCCAATTATATCCTTGCATTTTTGAGTCCCTTATTTTTTTGCCAATGGCTATAAATTAAAGGTGGACAAGCCTGGGAAATTTGATAAAGAACCAAGCCAGAGCAGAGCCCATTAAGTGCCGAATAGGTGCACATGAAGAGGACAGCAAAAACGAGGCTCTTTAGTACAGTCCCTGCATGAGTACACACTCACAAACACACACACGTGCACGCATATTGTGTTAAGATATATATCTGTGTGTGTGTGTGTGTATATATATATATATATATATATATATATATATATATATATGTGTGTGTGTGTATATATATATATATATATATATATATATATATATATATATATATATATATATATATATATATTCACTTCAGGAGCTCGAAATACTGAAATCTCGAATTTCAGTATCTCCAGTCCAAGAAGTTGAATCCACAAAACAACAAGACTAAAAACCGCGAAATTCAAAACCTCAAATACTGAAGATTTTGAATTTTGCAGTTTTACTACATACACACACACACACACACACACACACACACACACACACACACACACACACACACACA
>NC_056743.1:810847449-810902449 GCF_019279795.1 Protopterus annectens
ACAGATGTACCGTTTCAGACTCCTTATCATCCCCAGCCAGATGTGAGACTTAATCAATCCACACACCTTTTAAAAACATGTGCTAAGTCAGTATCTAATACAGATCACAACAGTGGCAGCTGGTAACTTCAAATCGAAGGGGGGGGGCTGCAGGAGACAGCTGAATGGGTGGGGCCAATGGGAAGGGGTGCGGCCAACTAGAAGGGGGAGGAGCTATGCTCAAAACCACAAAAACTGGAACTTTAATTAAATACGCTGCCCTGGGTGCCAAACCGTCATTATGAGAGTCCAATCAAGACAATGTGAAGTGTAGAAGAAAAAAAATATTTCAATGCATTGGCTGCATGACAGCTTACTTAATATCTAGATGGAAACAAAAAAGCTGTGAGGCATGAACAAATAAATTACTTTTTAAATACATTACTGGAATGCCAGTCAAAATCAAGTATAAGAAAAACAAGCAGCACTTAACTCAAATCACTTCTCCTTGCACTCCAGTTATAATTATAATTTATATTCAGCTTTATAAAAAGTACCAAGTAACATGCTGAAAGTAGCAATCTCTGTGATACCCCCACTTGTAAAAATGTTTCTTATCCAAAAAAGACCTGCTGCCTGACAACAACTATCTACTTGTTTCATTGGGAAAACATGATCAAAGTAAAACTGAACAGCAAACAAGAATAAAGCTCAGGATACATTGCTTAAAGGATTACTGCACAGGTTATGGGCCACACATGCTAGATTGGCATTCTGTTTAGTTTATGGGTAAAGCCTGCAAAGATGACTGCAAGTCTCCAACAAAGGTAATGAGCTTCTTAAAGTACTGTAATTCTGTCCTTTATTACAAATACTGTCATATGCATTTCAATACCCAAGGCTTATACTTTATCTAGTTATGTAAATATCCTCTGGATGGCAACAACAAAAAGGCTTTCAATGTTGGTAATTCTTTAACAGTATGCTTATTAAAGCTTACTTGCGTCTTACAATCTCAGACAAGCTTACCTGATGGTCATGAAAGCATTACTAGTTAAACACAGAGTAACGGGCACTTTCTGAATAATAAGAAGCATAATCAACAGTATAAAAATATGACAGAAAACCAGAACATTCTGCAAAATCAAGGACAGATGAAATGCCACTGTAGTACTTGTGTCTACCTTGGATGGGGGGGGGCACTGCACACTTAAACTGCATAACTGCTCCTTGCCTTGCTTGGACACATCCAGAGTTACTACATGGGGGAGTGGGGTGCAACAAGTATGTCATAACTTGAAATGTCTCTGGCTGACTGTGACGGCCCTGACACATTTGTCATACCTCTCAACCTCAGAGCAAGAAATCTGGACAAAGCCATACACAGAAGTGGGACAAAGGCCCAAAAATAAGGACAATATTTAAAGATTGCTCTTATAAACTTTCTAATAGAATAGTAGGTCTTGCATTAGTATGAATTTTCTGAAGGGTATGAAATCTGAAACTGAAATGTCTGTCATTATTTTCTAAATTCAGTCTTTAATGATTTGCCACTAATTTGCCAGAAAACCACAATTTTATGAGGAATGGACCAAAAATGTGATGCAAAAATATAAAATAGCCACACAACACAGCTGGGAACCTGTCAAAGGGACACTTTTTAATGTTAGTACTGTTAGCTTGAGTAGCTGACAAAATAAATTAATCTACATTCATTTCTGAAATAAAAATAATCTGTAACTCTGATTATTACAGTTATTTATTAATTGTAAACCCTCCATGTTTTCTTCCAAACTTGCCATTTTGTGGAGAGATTATTAGAGGGAGAGCAACATTTTGAGCCAAAATCGGGGACAGTTGAGAGGTTTGGATATGCCCAATTCTATAAAGCAATTTGCACGTACCTCTCAACCTGTTAATACAGGAAATCTGGACAAGGCCAAATATATTGGGGGAACATACAAACACTACTAAAAATTGCTCTTGTATAAACTTAGTTGCTAGAACAACAGGTCTTGCTTTAGCATGCATTTTTCTGAAGGTTAAGAAGTCTGAAACTCAATGTCTGTCATTATTTAGTGACTGAATTCCTAAATGATTTGCCAGACAAACTAAAAATAAGAAGCAAAAAGCTATTCATTCTGTGAAAACTTGGACAGTTGAAGAGGTATAGTTCAGCCGAGCTGGGGCTGTCCAAGTTTGCCATCCTTCCCCCTCACAAAATCATGGTTGAATGGAGCCACCCCCTGCAGCCACTCCAATGTCCCATTACTTGGCTATTTCACCCAATTTACCATAAACACTGCAATGTGCATACTGCTTTACTTCTACAATGATTTGGATTTCATTTGAAAGTTTTATTTTGTATTTTACAGCACAAACAATAAGACATATGCTGAACAAAGCAATGCAGTTTCACAATAAAAATATACTTAGCATTAAAACTCTCCTCTTGGTGGTGCTGCGGTAGCGTTGTCGCCTCACAGTTAGACGTTGCCCGTTCGATTCTCAGTTAGAGCGTCTTCTGTGTGGCGACATGCATGAATGGGCATTCCTTCGTTGAAGGTTGTGCATTAGGCCCGGCAAGCCAGCATGTAAAAATCTACTGCCAATCATTAGTGGACCGGAGTTTCACTGTGGCGACCCCTAACCGGGAAAAGCCGAAAGACACAAACAAACAAACATTAAAACTCTCCCCTTGAAACTCGCATTCATTGAAACAGCATTGAAATTCACATGCAAAGAAAATACATTTGGGTAGTATAAAGATTAACTTTGGTCTGTTTTCAAATAATAGACCCCCTGCACACAAAACACACGTGTTGTGTGATACACCTTCCCGATTGTATTAAATTATATTCCTTGTATAATACAGTACAGTTGTTAAAGAGTGTTTTAAATTTGTTTTGAACATTTTTCCAATAAACAATGAAACAAAATGCATGCACCAATAATGACAAAACTGGCCAACTGAGAACATTTCCATCATAATAAATCCACCAGTATCAGTAAATATGCACAATCTCTGCAGAAGTAAGTCATCTAAATAATTCCACATTAAAGAGATCTGTAACTAATGAAGAGGTTGTTGCTAGAAAACAACTTTATATTTCATTGTTTCATCTATAAATGAAGTGCCTGTTGCCCCTGAGGAATAAATTGCCTATATTACATTAAAAAAAAAAAACGATAAGCTAGTAATATTGCAATAGGAAATGGGTGGCAAACTGATTACAGGTTCATAGTTAATAGGTATCTTCACCAAAGAGGACATTCTCAGTACAGCAGCATCCACCCCTTGTGGGAGTAGAACCCACAGTCTTTTGCATCAAAGGCAAGTACACTACCTGTTGTGCTATTAACAATGCAAGCACAGACAGCATAAGCAGCACTAAAATTATCTTCCCCTGCAGCTCTCGGCTACTTGTAAAATCTACTCGATACTCAACTGTATATCAACTTCGCAGCACAAGAAATTTGGAAAAAGCCAAAATTTATTGGGGGGACAAAAGCCCAAAAACCAGGGATACATTAAACATTGCTTGTATAATCTTGGAAAGTTGCTAGAATAAAAAAAAAATATGCTGTTTTACCACCATACATTTTATTGCCCAGTCTTGAATCCAGGTCCCTGTGCAAAACACTCAGAGTAACATACCACTATGCCAAATCAGCTGTTTTGTGAAAGAGAGGAAGACTGAAACTTAAATGGCTACCATTTAGTGAATTCAGTTCTCACCATAGCTGTTAACCTCTTAGCACAAAACACCTGGACAAACCCAGTAATGGGGGAATACAGCCCTCAAACATATTCAATAAATTCACTTTTCGCCATAGCTCTCAACCTTAGCACAAAAAACCTGGACGAAGCCAGTAATGGAGTAATACAGTCCCAAAAACAGGGACAAACTTCAAATATTCATCTTATAAGCTTAGAAAATTGCTAGAATAAAAGATTGTGTGTTACTATGTACTTTCTGAGGAATATGAAGTCTGAAATTCAAATGCCTGTCAGTTTTATTTATTTAATATTTGTTAACCAGGAAAGTCTGACTTAGAACAAAAAACAATATTGGCAGAGGCCCAGGGAGAAATAATGCAGACACATGTTTTTGCAACATGGGAGACACAACAGCAAACCCACAGAAACACAGGGAGGACATGCAGACTCTATACAGAAGGCACCCCAGCCAAGAATTAAACCAGAGAACCTGTAGCTGTGAGGCAACAATGCTATCACTGCACCATCAAATATCAAAGGATTTAAACAGTCAGAAACCACAGATGTTATGAGGAACAGAAGAGAACAAGATATGAAAAAAAAAATTTGCAAAAAGTTCACAAATGGTGGTGGGTAGGGAATTCAGGCTGTTACCTACACTGAAGGTACAGGGTTCAAGCCTGAGCTCTAACCACACACAGGTTCTCTCTAGCCACCAGTATAAAGCAACTGGGGCATTACACACACACACACACACACACACACACACACACACACACACACACACACACACACACACACACACACACACACATGCACACAACTGGGGCATTTTCACACACCAACTGGGGCATTTTCACACACACACACACACACACACACACACACACACACACACACACACACACACACACACACACACACACACACACACACACCAACTGGGGTATTTTCACACACACCAGCAACTGGGGCATTTTACACATACACCAGCAACTGGGGCATTTTACACACACACACACACACACACACACACACACACACACACACACACACACACACACACACCAGCTGCGTTAACACAGCAGCTACCTGTACCTTTGTCCACTTATCTCTGTCCAAAACACAGCACACTCCATTTGCAGCAGCAGCATCCCAGACAGCTAACTCCGTAGCAGACTAGCAGTTAGCCCAGCAGCAGTATAATCAGACAATGCAGCAGTTACAAAACTCTGTAGCAGACTATTAACCCAACATGCAAGGCAGTTACAAAACTCCATTCACAGCAGTAATAATCAGACGTGTTAACCCAGCAGCAAGCTACCTGTAGTTTTGTCACTTTTGTCCAAGACACAGCAAACTCCATTCGCAGCAGCAGCATCCCAGACAGCTAACTTCGTAGTTTTAGTTTCATGGCAGCAATAATCCTTCAAGGCAGCAATAATTACACAGCTAACTTCAAGCCAAGGCATTATCCTGCCTGAATGGTCTAATTTCCGGTTCCTGTTGCTTGTTCCAACATTTAAGACTGCAGACCTTGCAGTCCGATCCCCTTCCAGTACCGCATAGACTTCTGGGAAATTAGCAGTCTGCTGCCTTCTTCCTGAATCAGGACTGGGAAGGCAGCAGTCCAGATTATGTTATGTAGGAAATCTAGGAATGTACCATTGTGTGGTCACAGCTGGGGGGGGCTGCAGTCCTGCAGTCCTATATCATGAGCCGCCACTGGATCACAAACATTTTCATTCAAACGTCCACACTCAAAACACTATCACTTGTGCTGCCCTTAACTGAAGTCTCAGCCAACCACAGTGCCTATTTAATGAGACCAGACCTAACAGAACAAAGACACAGAATACAAGTCCACTCTCAGTGAGATAAGAAAAAAAAAGCAGCTTGGCTCATTTTCTGGTTTGTCAACCTACTGGAACATGAGCCCGAGCCAAGCTTGCACTCAGCTTTGGCACAGCCACCCATACTCTAAATATAAATTAAATAACAGAGGGGAAAGAGGACTGCCTTGTCTGGTTTTTCCTCTTTCAATCTCAGCTTGTCAAAGAAGAACCCCTCATCTTTAATTCTTGCCTCTGATCCTTTATATCTATCCCTAATTAACCATATTATTGTATCAGGGAATGCAAACGCTTTCATTGCCCGACTCATAAGATCCCAGCTTAGTCTGTTTAATGCTTTCTCTGCATTAAGACCCACCACCAATTATGGTATTTTCATACATTCTGCTTCCCTCTGGATTATCATTGTTTTATTAATGTTGCCAAATATTTGTATTCCATCCATAAAACCACAATTGATCCATGGGTCTTTGCATAAATGTAGCTGGTTTAACCAGCACCTTGTGCTGGTATCATGAGTCAATGCCCCACTCCCTCAGCTCCAGTGAAGAGCACGAAAAAAAGCAGTTTTCCGTATTAAGCAGATTGCTACGTTGTAGTTATCATCTTATTACAGTCAGATCCTTGCTCCCCCAAGATCTTCCATTGAAGCACTTCACTATAGTGATGATCTTATTACAGTCAGATCCTTGTCTCCCAAGATCTTCCATTGAAGCACTTCACTATAGTGATCAGCTTATTACAGTTAGATCCATGTCACCCCCTCCTCCAGATCTTCAATTGAAGAGCGGGAAAAAAAAGGACATTCCTTTTGTTGACAAACCAACCAAGTGTCCAGATGCATGAACCCCTACTCCTCCAGCGAGCATTCTGTGCCCTGCCCCCATCCCTCCTTCAACAAAGTTTTTTAAAGCATTTCTTCGTTTAAACTGTTAACAAACTGCTTGCTACAATGAAGCAAGCAATTGGTACAATTTAGACCATACATGTAGCACTACAGCTCTCAGGTTTGGCCGCAAATGCAATACCAGTTTTTAAAAACTTGAATTTCATTAAAGAGAGAATTGAGATTGGCTGATCATGCCTCAACACTTTGTGGCCAGGGCAGTTTCCCCTATTGCCTGCCCTGGCTGCACTACTGGGTTTTTACCATTCTTAGGTATACAGCCACCATAGCTTTCTTCCAAGATGTTGGTGCTTCCCCTCCTTTTAAAATACCGTTAAACAGAATCTTCTAGATCTTTAAGACGTTGTTCCCTCTTAACATACAAACTTCCACATGAATGGCATCTGTTCTTGGAGACTTTCCAGAAGATTGAGTTTTTATCTCATCCACTTGTATTTTGTTTTCTCCTTCTTGAGACCCTATCATTGTTATCTTTAGACAGTTTCTTTATTCTGCCATCTTTTGACTATGCATGAATTATTTTGACTTTCCCTTTGTAAATGCTTGTATTTTGCTTATATTTCTTATGCTACCTTGTATTTCTTGTTCATATTTTCATTGTAATAAAATATTTATTTTATTAGAGCCTGGATTATGGCTAAAAAGGATCTTGAAACCAATCCATCTACTGTCAAGTTAAAATAAATAAAATAAAATAAATGACTCTTAAAATTAGACTTGACTAAATGAAAATTAAAAGCATTTTAAATGCTACATCTTCTCATTCTCATGGGGAATAGAAAATTTACACCGGGCCTGGCACTCATGCCCCTTATGGACAGAGGTAACTTATAAGTGTCTGGCTCTTACTGTCCTATTTGGATACAGGGCATCATTATTCTTTTGGGGAAACTTGGCTAGACTTAGAAAGCCCCCTCCCACCTGGTCATTAGCCTAGTAACAATCTAGGAATCCATTCCAATGGTTCTCTTTTTAAAAAAACAAAAAAATATTTCCACATAGTCCGTGTCATAATGTTAGGTATAATAAAATAAATTTAAAAACATACTCACAATTTCTATATAACAGGAGGGCAAATAAACAATTCACTCTGTCTCCTATTGTAAAGTAATTGAAAGTTATTATAAGTATGTGAACAGCAAACTTGAATGACTTCACACTTGTCACCACTACACACAACCTAACAAAGTACAGTATGAGGTTCTACCTCTGGCATTTGCAAATCAGCAATAATCCTTGAGAAAAGCAAAATAGTATGATAAGATTGAATTAACTTATTTCAGTCACCAGAACTTCAACAAGCATTTCTAATATTTCTTTGCCAAAGCTGACCCAGAATTTCCTTCTCATTACACAAGAAAGTGTTATAACAAGCCTGATGTCAGTATAAGATATCAGGTGCACAAAACTTGCCCTGGTATCCTTCAACAAATGAGTTACACCCACCTTATGTAATATATCAGCCCCAAACTTGAAGCATATAGATGGTATACACAGTTTCAGATATTGCCTATCAATGGAAATCCTCAATTACTACTAAACCTTCATGCCACTCATTGTCAGAAACAGTACAAGCACTTAGCAGGAAGTTAGAGGCAGGAGAGCATTTTACATTTCTTGATCCAATTTGCAGATACATTTTTCACACACTACTGCAGTATAAGTGAATAAAAGTACGCAAATGGGATGGGCATTATAGGAAAATAATGGACCACTTAGGTTTGTGAGGCCAAATGGCACAGGTGGAGGGCTGTTCAATCCCTGAAGGTAGACAATGAAGAATAGTTGAAATATTATAAAAAATATGTTAAAATAAAAAATAATGTAGCACTGAAACAAAAAATAATCAACTTGCAAGACTTCATGAAAAATATGCAAATAACATAAAAGCAGTTGTGCATAAATTAAAAAAAAATAGAAAGCGCAAGCGGGTTGGATGGCCTGTCTAATGAACTGTATAAATAATCATAAAGAAAACTTGAGAGAAATGTTATCTTTTTAATTCACACACAAAAAAAAGAAAAACATTGTGAGAACAGAAAATTCCCTTCATTTTGAAAGTGAGGTATAGTAAAAGGGAGACAGAAGGAATCCAGAAATGTACCATCCGATTGTGCCTCTAAATACATTGTGAAAATTTGTTTCACCTATAGTAGTGGGTCTTTCAAAATTCATAATTACATTTTCCATATACGGAGAGTACATCTGCATGCTTGCTATTGATTACAGCATTTAAAATAAATATATGGGACTTAGGAAAAGAAAGTTATTTGCTGTCTTTATAGATATAGAAGAATTATTTGACAATTTAAGTAGGACTAAATTACTGAGAATAATGATGCAAAGATAATTCTCAAGAACCGGTAAAGGTTATTCAAGCTTATACAGTAAAAACTATTGTAAATTCCATCTTTCTAGAAAAGGCTATTGTACAGAGGTCTTTGAGCTTCGAAAAAAGAGTAAGGCAAGTTTGTAAATTAGCAACATGGCTATTTCTAACATGCATGGATGAAATAAAATTATTTTACTTGCAGAAGGGAGAGAAAAGAGTCCCATTAGAACTTACACAGATGATTTGGTATTATTGTCTTAAATTATTCAGTGTAGAAAAGTCAATTAAAAACTTTAGATGAAACAGTTAAAAAACTTGACTAAAAGTTTACTGTAAAAAGTTATTTCATGATATTTAATAGCAGGAAAAAGGGAAATACAATTTATGGACAATAGATAATAAAGTGGAACAAGTAGAAGCATTTAGATGTTTAGAATTAATATTTTCTGCAAGCCCAACTGCAAAATGTGTGTAGCATTTGAAGATGCACTTGGAGAAAATTGTACTTGCATTGTACAAATTTGATACCATGTACTAAGGAAGCAGCATCCTACTGATAGCAACTGAAATGGAAATTAAAGATAGATGTATATTTGTATACATATAGAACATTTGGAGCTTGGGAAATCATTTTTTTTACAAGAAGATGTACAAGTTAGTAAAACAAACGATGTCATTAACATCTTCGCTTTCCCATTGTTTAAAAAAATGAACTTTAATTATTTCATGATAATGCAATATTAGATACTAACATAACAGCAAATTGGTTTAGAAATGTACTAAAATTACTTAATGTAGTCTTACAATAAAAGGAATAGTGGTATCAAAAATGTGGATATATATCAAGCACACAGAAATTATTTAAATATTAAAAAGATATGGATTAGAGTAGTTAAAGTATTTAGGAAAAATATAACACTGACTGAAAATTATTTACCATTTCTGAAAAGAATAATCAAAAAGTTCTGAAAGCAAATATGTATAATCAGAAGGTACATAAGGGAAGTTAATATCTTAAATTACAAATCAGATACTATTTAGGAAATATAAATGTAAGGCCTACAAAGGGAATATAATGGAATAAAGGATTAAGGGCAATCAGACAATACCATTCTGTTTCTGTAGCCTGGCAATCAGATAGGACCTTCTTCATATGAGATTAAGATGGGAAAAGTAGGCAGAAGATCATGAGTTAAAAATATTTTGGACCAAATTATGTGATTTACTCATAAGAGTATGCATATGAAGTTGGTGTTATAATGGAATAACTATTTTTATAAGCTAGAGAAAATAAAAATTGGTTGTTTGAGAAGAAATAATGAATGAACGAATAGCTGTATACAAAGTTTTTATATGTGTGTAGAATGTAATTTATTGTATGGTTTTATATAAAGATATGATAGTTGATACACTGTAACAACAGCATAGCTGCTGAATAAAGCATTTGTCAGTTTACTTATTTGTTAACTGGGCGAGGGGTCATCACGGGTCTTGTTTACCCTGACCTGCACCAGAAGGACAAGGTTAAGTGCAATATATATGGATATTTTAGAATAACCGATCAACCAGTTTGTTTTTGGGAGAAAGCTAGAATATGGGGAAAACCATGCAAAATTCAAAATGCGAGTAACTATGAAATGAACACTGAATTCCAAACCCTGAGGCTGTGAGGCCATTGAACTGCTTTGTTGCCCCATATATCTTGGTATTTCCCATCAAGACAGTTGTCATCAGTTTGTGACTTCATATTCAAAGTTTGTAGGGCCTACAACAGGCATAGCCTTTAATTACCCAAACACTGCTCCCTCACTACATGGAACTCTCTTATTCACCTCACCAGGGGGTCTTATACACACCTCGTTTTCGGGGAAACTACTATCAAAACATCTTAAATCAGATAGACACTGCCAGTCTGTCATAATGGAAATCTGCCTTGCAGACATGCCATTAGATTGTTATCCCTTGTGTCAGTTTGTCTACTCCTTGCTCCATTTCCTCATCCATCTTTTATTTTTTTCAGTTTTTGTTCTTACCGTAGGTGATGGGTCACACAAACTGACCTTAACATCACCGACCTGTTATTATAGCACCTATTTCCACATACAGGTGTGATGAGCTAGTGGTGTTTGTGCATTGCACTGCTAAACTCACAGTAAATGGTCAGTGTGTTCCTTTAGGTACTGTGGTGTGTATTTGTTATCACCAGGGTTCAAGGGTAGTGCATTATTCATAATGCTGAGTTCTATTATTAGCAGCATTTAACAGTTTTTCTGCTCATGTAGTGATGTCTTTCATCTCTTTCAATGTATTTATATCAAACAGCATATGTTCATTACATAATTTGTGTGTTCTGTATATATTTGCAATTTTTGTGTTTCATATATGTTCCATTTGCATTTCTTTGTATGAACAATAAATGCATTTGGAAAATGCCACAATTATTTTAAAATGTTTAAGCACACAACCACTGCTGAATCTAATTGTTGATACTATCTGTACCCACCTTGTGACCTATATTGCTAGTGGTTACTCCATCAGAATAATGCTGAGCTCTTGCACAGAATCCCAACATGTGTGAAGGTTACTGGCTTTTGTGCAGATAGTGAGTCTATTGCTACAAATCAGTAATAGTCAGATAGTTAAAGAAGGAAACATTCCCAAAAATGGTATAAGGAATGCACGGTGAAAGTCTGCAGCTGGCATTACCACAAACATTCCCAGAAATAAGCAGCAAATAAGCAATCTTCAGTTAATTGTAAAGCCTTGAATTACAAAGTGCAATGCCTTCCTTCATGTGATAATATTGCTCCTGACACACATCCCAGACTCCTCTATTTGATGCCTCACATGAACTATCCAGTATCTTAAATCTGAATGTCACTGCAGTCCTTGCATTACTTCTCTCCCATCTAAATGTTCTTGTGTTGCATAAAAGTAAATTAAGCTATTACTTTTGATGTTGGATAACCTCTACCCAGCCTGTCTTATCTCCCTGCATTTCCTTCCATATTAAGCTTTCATGTTTTCAGTGTCTGCATTCCTTTTTGTGCTACCTGCTCACTCCATCACTGTTTGAAAGGTCTGACTCCATTTAGCTGACACAATACCTCTATTGCCTTCCCTTCTGGTGACTTCTACCTTTTATCTCCACCTGTCTACCATTCTAATTTCAAAAAGACCTATTAGTTATGCTACACACCTATCAAACTGTTGCACCTGCACTGTTTCAAATACCGTCTCATCCTGTTACGGTTATTTTGGCATTTTCATCTCACAGGCTATACCTTCCTTCCACCACTGTATTGCTCTACATTTTTTTCTCTTCATATCACTGTAAATCTCTTCCATCTCTTTGGTGTTTCAGCAGTCCGACATACTCCATTCAGTCACCTGTGTTGTCAGATCAATTATTATTCCAGATAACTTCACAGCTTATCCATGTTTAGGGTGTATTCCTCTAGCTCCTGCAGAGCCAACCCTATATGCTGTTTTTTTTTTCAGTATCCCGTATTAGATGAATGTAATAAGGGAATTTGTGCTTAGTTAGTCCTTTCTTACAATGCAGGCTGTTGCACGGGAGTGTGACCTCAGGAGTAAAGGTCAAACTTGGATGAAGTCACACTGTAACATTGCAATGAATGTTTTTAGCAGTCATTTAGGCCATGTTTAGAACACAGTGATGCTGAAAGGCTAAAGGAGAAACTGTTTAGTTTACTGTAGTGAGAAGAATGTCATCTCCATTGTCTCTAGTCAAATTCTTTGTTTTCCATCCCAAATGCATACCTCCTTGGTGGTTTTCCTGAGGACTTATTCCAGTGGCCTGATGCCACTTTCTTTTTATGACCTCTAGAACTGCACATAGTATTCACAGTGAAATCTAACTAGGGCCCTGTACAGTGAAAGCATCTTCTCTTTGCTTCTGGTGTCCATACCCACAATGAAATACCTCAGTCTGACGACCCACCAATGGACCAGTTATCAAGGAGTCTCAATCCTCACCACTGGCAACAGTGGGGGACGTTCACTGGGAGGCTAACAGGTACACGCACACTATTTCCAGATGCAGCTATCTGCATCAAGTGCAATTTCCCCTAAGAGCACATAGAGACCACAGTCAGTCTGGGGCTGGTTTCTCCCTCTTTCTTCAGAGCTTCAGTAAGACTCCCCACTGGCACAGCTATAGAGTTGAGATCTTAGCTGAGTGACCAATCCAAGACCTCCAGTACCCTCTCTGTCCAACCAGTGCTTTGTGTCCCTGTCCAAGTAGCTGGCATACACACCCTTTGAGGTATGATTTGCACACATACACACACATACACACACCTGGGAAAGACTGGCACAGGTTTACTAGCTATGCCTCCTTCTGTCCAGACTATAAAGTAGTTTCCACTGCCACCAGTCATTTCTGACAGTTATCTTAAGGCTCTTCCAAAGGTACCCAATATACTGAATGATATAAATATTAATACAAATGGTAGTTTGACCAAGAGCAAGGCTATTAGGTGTGGCCCACACAGTGTCATCAAATACATATGCAAGCATTCTCAAAACTTAAATATCTTCACACAAATCAGATACAATGAAAGGTTTAAATATATTTAATAATAAATAATAAAAAGAACAAGAAAATACACAGTATATATTCACAGTGACATCAGAGTTCAAAACCACAGGAAATATTTAAAATAACATTGCAGTACAAGCTCACGCAAATAAACAGAAATATCTAAATAAAGCTATATTATATTCCTGACTGAATCTATGAGAATTACTAAAACCTAAGAACTTACTAATAAAGCAAGGCAAATATGGTGAATGGTTCTTGTCAGGTCCAAAACAGAATACAGAATGCTCTAGCACACTAAGAGACTACTTGAATGAATAAATACAATATCACTGCTCAAATGAATATCTAAAAATTACTGCTGGGCTAGCTTGCAGAATGACATAATTTCTGGTCATCTAACTTCTAGTTCCCAGGCCAAAACCACTATTGCTAGAAGCTGGCAGCATTTAGCATCTATCTGTAAAAATATATAGACAAGGGCTTTTGCTCAGATCTTTGGCAGATGCTGGAAAGCATAAAACAATTACATACCTTCATGCTTCTAAAGTAGCAATTACTTCACTCCAAGGACAATACAGAAAGCTTCCTAGTACAGACTTTGTGTCTCTTGCTGCATTGAAAACTTGAGTGATAGCCTCTTTATTGCATAGCCTATAAAGTAATTTAATTTCAGATATCTTTCTAAGTCTGCTGGACCCTCCAGTTTCCTCTGTTAAGCATATACATTTAAACAGTTACAATAGTGCAGGCACATTTTTGTTCTCTTCCAGTAGGGCACACTGTGGATACATTTTTAAACACAGCACTTTACAAATACCTTTTCAGCACAAATATCTGTATAAGCAGTTTGATATACACATGACATACAGTTCTAATACATTTGTAATAGAAGCATCTTGTATAAATCATTTCGATATTCTGTTATCTGTTGTCACTGCACTCTCCATGCTACGGTGAGTGGCCTACATGTGATCAGCATCCTGGATCCTTTTCATGCTCTCCCAGTTCCACTGTCCCAACTGATGCTTCATGCCAGAGTTGTTGTGGCCCAAGTCCAATACCTGATGTGTGTCTGCAGTGAAATTCAGCTGAGACTTTTCTGGTCACATAGTCAGACTTACGAAACCCGTCCTTAGATTTTCCTTTCCATCCTCCACTGCTGCGTCTGTTTTCCTGCTGTATATGAAGAAGCTGATTGTAATCGCTCTTCCCTCAGGTCATAGCTGGCCTTAGGCATAAACTAACTAGGTGGCTGCTAGCAGGTACACTTTTCTAGTATTTATTTATTTTTTTGTTGTAAAGAAATGGTTTATTTAAAATGTGTAGAAGGAAAACAGGAAAAACTGAAGAATAAACCAAACTGTAAGTAAAAGGAAGAAAAAAGTAATCTGGTTGGTGTAGGTAGACCAAGATGGGGGCTGTGGAGACCATTTGTTAGGGCTGGCCCTGCTTCAGATATGTTTTAAACAAACTTACTAAAGGGTGTTGGGCCTAACTTTCTTTACTCCTGGTTCCTGTTTTATACCTGTTTCTAGTCAGGAGAGACTCCATTTTCCCTGTAGCTCAGAAATGGATACTGTGATGACAATGGATGGATGGCTGGATGGATCAGTTAAAATATATATTGGTATATGTTTTATAAAAAGACAATGGCACAACTTGCTGAATCAGGCACAGCACATCTGATCTTTAGATGCAGTCAGGAGTAAGCAGACATTTGGCATGTGTTGGTGGGTTAAAATGTTTAGTTTATTTTCACATTCTTCTATAATTAAAGGAAAGTATGTTGTTAGTATGTTGAAACTGGAGGTATGAGGGTCTGCCTTAGGTGGATTTTGAGAACTCTAATCCAGAAACTCTTAAAGTCATCTCTCTACAGGTTCACACAACCCTGCTTGCATAACACAGTGGTCATAAGGTTGTAAAACCTGTCTGATAACTATCACTGTAACAGTGTCAGACTTCATCAGCCCATACATTGCATATCTAGTAATGGTCATGTGCAGCCTTTTAATAATAAATATAACATTCGCATTGCTGTGACAACTTTGGGCACCATGTGGCTTCTTTGTAAGATTTCTGTGTCTTGGGTTCAGTCCTGACCTCGGACCCCTGTCTGTGTGAAGTTTTGAGTGTTCCCCCATGTCTGCATGAGCGCTCTTCGAGTAGTCTATTTTTTTCTTACCTATCATGTATATGCTAGATGACTGGTTACAGTAAACTGTGTGGATGTTGAATTTAATTGTTGCCCTTGTGGACTGGGTCATGGCCAGAAAATATCTAAGAAAGACCAGCTCATTCACCTGGCCGACAAATAAATATGTTTAAAAAAATAAACATTTATAGAACAAGAGTGTACTATTGCACAAAAAGATGGAGTATGTTATCTGGCCTGGGATAACTATGTGATAGTGCAGTCTATGTAGCTTTATAGATCTACAGCATTAAGAGATCCACTCATCAAATCAGTATCTGCTTATTTAGGGGAGGTGTTTCTAGACCAGAAGATGTTAATCTTTATAGCAAGTTCTCAAAAGGTATATAAGCATTTTTTCTGAGTCTAACTTGATTGCAAATTTCTCTTCTTCCCTGCTGTGGTAAGCTAGAATCTCTTCATTTGCTTTACATTCCACTGGTACATATAATTTAAGAATGTGTATTTATAACTCTTAAATGTACACAGTAACTGTGGTTAAATATTTCTGAAAATTTCACAGCTGTGTACTGCAAAGCAATGTATTTTACATTGTAAACTATCCCCATGCCACCTCAAACTCCTAAAATACTAAAAGTACCTTTTCATCTAGTGTGATGAGAACAGTCTGCCTTAGAGAGAAGGAAGGGTCAGCCAGAGGTGTACAGAGTGCTGGTGAATGTCACTGTACACACAGGGTCATTCACCTAGATGCAGTCATCTTATCAGCAGTGCAAAGCTCAAATGCCAATGCATAGGTTGAGTTGCACGTGAAAGGCTTGTGGGATGACTATAAATAAAAGTGACCGTTGCCTTCTCTGCAGCTGAGGAAGCCTGATGTGCAAATTTTGGCTATGTAAAATGCTGGGATGGGGGAGCAACATCAGTTAAGCAAGACATGCCAACAAAACTACTGCAGAAAAGATAACAGACTGGATGATTCAACAAACTGTGTGTGCTACGCAATCTTTCACTTCTGGGGGCAGCTTAGGAATCCTGGACTGTAAATGCTTGCTGCTTAATAACCGTATTCTATACAGATAATTACATTTTTTAAAAGTGACCAGAGATGTTAACACATACACTCTGATACAATAGTTCCATAGTTAGTTTGAAATAACAGCTCTGTTTGTTGAAAAAAGCCAAGATCTCCAATGTGGTTTAAAATATTCTGCACTATAAGCAACTCCATGATGTCATACTATCTCATCGTAACATGTAATTGCATGCACATGACTTTCCCCAGGCCCTATACATATTTATTTTACTATCCAGGGTATGAACACAGATTACAGGGCATTCATCATGGACAGTGATTTCTTCAGAGCTGCAGGGAACTGAGCACCCAGAACAATTGCTATAAAACAGAAGTTATAGCAAATGAAGATTTGTTACATACATATAAATATTTCAAGCATGGGTATTCATGTCCTTCTAGCATGTCAATATACCAAAACACTTTTTCCCATAATGTGTCCAGGCTGTTCTTAAAAATATCTAACCTAGCACTTGCTTTAATGTAATTTGGTAGTCTGTTCCATGCATCAGCTGCTCTCTCAGAGAACCAGTTAGTACACTTCTCATTCCTGTAGAATCGTCTACATAGGTTGTCTGATGATTCTCTACTACTTTTTGATAACCCCAAACATTCACAGAGGTAGTTGTCTCTAAATGCCCTATATACCCGAATAAGATCTCCTCTTAGGTATCTATAAGAGACATTGTACAAGTTCAGATATTTTAATCTTTCATAATAACTTCAATTTTCACATCCATCGATGCCCTTGGTATATTTCCACTGTACTCTTTCCAGTTTACTCCTGCTTATTTTCTTATAGGGTTTCCATATTGTTATTCCATACTCAAGTTTGGGTCTAATGTAATTAACAAACAATGACTTGATAAGTTCTGATTTCCTAGACTTTGTAAATTTTTTTATACAACCTATAGTTATATAATGTTAAGTAACCAATTCGTTGATATGATTAGAAAAACTCAAAGATGGATCTAGCTATTTACACAGGTCCTTAAATAAATCTATAGTTTCAATCACTGTGTGCTGTATTAAATATTCACCTTTCAGTTTATGTCTCCCAAATCTCATATGCTTACTTTTTGATGTATTTATCAGCATATTATTCTCCTGTGCCCAAATGGCCAATTTAGTCAAGTTCTTTTGCAGACATGCCCTATCTGTAACATGTGTAATCATTAAATAATTTCAAGGCATCTGCATAGAGACCGTAGAACACCTCAGATGAAAAAGATAGGTCTGAAAGATACAATCTAAACAAATATGAACCTAGGACAGAACCCTGTGGGACACCCTGACTGTAACCTCAAACTTCACTTGTCCAGTTGCATATCCTATTTGTAAGCCATGCAACTATCCATCTTATAAAGAGTACATCAATACCTATTTTTTTTTCTAATTTATTGGTCAGTGTTTTGTGTATGACCCTGTCAAATGCTGAAGTTAAATATATATATGAATTATATCACAGCACAAGTTTTCATTCATAGCTGTTATTATATTGTTATAGAGCCTCATGTTGCAGGTGGTAATAAATCTATTTTCCACCTTTGTTTGATCATCTTTTTCCTTTTCTTGTACTTTATCTATATATATATATATATATATATATATATATATATATATATATATATTATTTTGTTATAATGCTGTTTTGTTCTGAATTAATTTATGTAATGATGTTCTGTTTATTAATTCTGATTGTTAATGATGTGTCATTTGTTACCACATGGTTCTCAATCAAACATTGTATTTAATGGCTTATGTTTAACTATGTTACTTCTCTGGAGCTTATCTCCCCGGTCTCCTCTGAAAACATGCTACTTGCCCAGTCAGACATTACCCGGTAAACAAATATAAATAAATAAATAAACATATGCATGCTGATGTATGGTTTCAAGTCCCAGCCTTTCCAATTTTGACAATAACTCATCCAATAGTAGCTTCTGCATTATTTTCCACAACATGAAAGTAAACTTAAGGGTCTGTATGGCTGTTACACTAATCAATGGATGAATCAAAGTATTATCTTTCTTGTCTAGGTGAATGCTGTTGAGCAAGGTTATTTTCATTTGGATCTATGACTGTTATACACATATAAGTCTACAGTTTATTTGATCCTGTGGGTCTTTTTTTACCAGCATGTCAAGGTAAGATGTCTACTGAGAGTACAAATACAAATTAACATGAGTGATCTAAATGTCTTGTTATGCATTTATCTGTATGGTGAGGAAATCAATATAGCTCTGCATGGATGATATTAAAAATAAGGGGCCACCATGATCAAGTAACCACCATAAAAATGTGGGGTGCAGCTAGCCCTGCACTATGCCGTCCTTTTCATTTTTAATCACAATATTTTATCACTGCAGCATGGAAAAATGTTTGCTTGCATTGGTCTATGCTGTGCATTATGATATTGTGCAAACCGACTGGCACAAAACAGGAGTACTGGTGGTGGGGCATTTGTGAATCCCACTCTCTGACAACCATTACAGAGTTTAAATCAGCACAATAGAGTTATGCTGATGTATGCTTACTCATGTCTGTAAAATGAACATTCAGCTCTTAATGGACTATGGAGGAAATGTAGATGTATAGGTTTGTGCTAAGTGAGGAAAATTGCCACTTACAGTCTGTTGTGCTGAGAGTACTACGTGCATGATTACAACCTCAGTAGTTCTCACTGTTTTTGATAAAGACGTTTAGCATACTGCTTTGTGATCTTACAAATGTTGGATGTAACTGCATGAATCCTATTGTATATGTAGCCAAAGCTTCACATCAGGTTCTAAAGGTAATTTTACACAATGAAGACAAGCTTCTTTTTTGGTATGCAAAACATTTTCTCCTGGATCTAAAAAAACAAAAATTATGATATTTAGAAAGCCCTTTGAAGACATGGTTGTGCAGTAAGTTTTGGGTCAAAAAGCTGAAAACTGTCAAAGATAACAGATGGACGTGGAAGAGTAAATCCAGGCCTACACCTTTCATGTTCATAGTATTTTTGCCCCACATTTTTAAACATACTTATTATTATCCTGCCTCATTTTTAAATTGTATATTTTAATGCTTGTCCAAAAAGTAGCACATATATATATATATATATATATATATATATATATATATATATATCAGAAAAATCCCACTCTGCTTGTAATAAAAACAAACATTTCCATTGCTGGTACTGGAGAACGTAGTTTAAAGGCAGTTGCACAACTTTAAAGACTGTGGGAGACACAACTCACTGAGACTGGGGGTTGGGGCAGGAAACTCCCCTGCAATATATTTTAGCATTATGTTTTCAAACATCCTATGGAAGCTTCTCCCTTATATCCTTAGCTTTGGAGAAGTGGACTGCTGAGTCCCCAAGGACTCCATCTGACCAAACAAAATACAGTTTATTGAATTAATTCATTAATTAACATTTTGTGGGAAACTGGTTTGTTCCCTAGATGCTGGGGGTAATCCCAGCACCTCTACCTAATATAACATTCCCCTCAGAAGTGTTTGTTCACTAGTTTGACTGTATTTTAATTAACTGCAGAACTCTCCCCTACACTTGTTAGCAGCAGATGGAATGCCGGGGCGGTGCCAGGAAGAAGCATCAACCATGCCAATGTGGGCTGCTTAACACTGCCTGGGAATGTGGTACTTCTGGTTTGAGTCTGCTTACAGGAACTTTGTATTCAGGGGGTGGGATTTGCATAATGGTTAAGGTCTTAACCTCACAGGTACAAAGATACAGGGTTTGATTCTGACCTCTGGTTATTGGCTATGTTTATAATAGTATGCAGACTGATAGCCTACCTGTGAACTTATTTCTCTTATTTCAGGATTCCACATTTTACTGTTTGTTTATCTGATGAAGATTTAACTGGGATAGTTTGTTTTCCCTAACTATATCCATTTTACATAGATACTGCAAAATCAACCTTATGGACAGACTTGTCATTTGCACCATTCAAGAGGTGGGATGACACAGAGGTTGTATTAGAAATGAGTTATCAAAGTGTTGAAACCTAAGTAAGCTATGGTCACTAACATGAAATGCATACTGAAACACAGCAAAATAGGAAATCATACAAAAATAATTACGTTGCTTAAATCATTTAGCTTTTTAGGTTTGAAGAGAGAAAATGCATCTAACCTTAGAGACAGAGAATGAGTCATTAGCTGTGAATAGTAAGTATGAGTGATATGTTTGGGCTCCACATATTGTCAAGGGAAATCATGGCCATTTTCTCCTTTAAATTAATAAAATAACATTTTTCAGTGAACTTCTTTACTGCGTATCTCATCCTTTGGAGAACTGGAGCCCTCCCAATGTCACTGACAGAAGACGTAGGTGGCATGGTTGGCAGGGAGTATATACTGTAGCTGTGGTAGAAGAGTTTCTTTGGGAGACATATAAGATACAGGGGTGTTAAGCACTCACCAGACTCAGAAACCAAGAAACTGGAATGGGGATTTATGCCCTTATAATTTCTCATGATTAAATGTGTGCTGGATAATAATGGCCAGTATACAGTTAAAATAAAAATATGCCAATGTTCCCTTATTTTTAACAATGCATTTGACTTAGTGCTGCATAAAAGGTTGATTGCTAAACCGAGGGATATTGGGCTGAATGATACACGAGTATGGCTAAAAGGTTGGCTGGAAATTCCACTGCAGTTGCTCAGAAGGCAGTCTTCCACCTGCGGTGCCAGTGGCCCTGGACGTGGAATACATTCAGGCTTTGGGGTGGGGGTGGGGGTGGGGGGTAGATGGTGTAGGAGAGAGAGAGAGAGTGTGTGAGTGTCACTGCTGGATAGCTTTCCAAGGGAGAGGGTTAAATGTATTATGTGCTGTAGTGGTCCCTAGTGATAGCTGGAGGTACTGCAGACAGCTGTGTCAGCAGCACAAAGAGTGGTGGGAGAATGAAGTTAGGAAATGTTGGAGGAAGGATATTTTTTACTCATCTTTGATGGAGGCATTTGTCTCTCAAGCATCAGCTGAGATCTCAGTTACTGTCTCCTCTGCCACCATCACAAGGTCACGTACAAAACATCTGTGAAACTCATCTCCACTTCCTGGAAGGTAAAATCCGTATACTGTGAGCACACAGAGAACTTACCTAATAGTATGATATACCAAATGGAGCATGAATTTTGCAGAAAGTTCTAGGCATAAGGAGGGGATTCTAGACTGTAAGTAGAAAAGTGGCAGATGTGTGCAGAAATGAGCAAAGCAAGGCCTCTGCCAGGTCTACATACCATAACAAAGTTAAAAAATTGATTTCTGGAAGGTAGAAATCAATAAATGTTAGTGAATACTCAAAGATGATTCTGCATTTGTTGTGCAAAATCATCTTCTGAGTGAGATTTACACTTTTCACTAGCTGTACTCTTTAGGTGAAGTCATCTAAGGCTGTGCTGAAAGTCATAAAGTCAATAAAGACTGTGCCAGAAGTCTTTTTTATCTTAATTTGCATTTTACTTGGCTAGCATAGTTTATTATGAGAACCTAACCTTACATAACAGTCATTTCTTCCAACCACTTAATTACCATAGCAACTACAATTCTTCAGATCCAGGTCAGTATTATTTTTTTACAGTCCAAAGGAGGTTTCATATTTAATATACAAAATTACATTGCAAGCAAGGCATGCACATTTGTAAAGCCTTTACTCACGAGTTAGGTATGTTAAAGCTAGGGTGAGAATAAGGAAACTATCAAAGTTAAGAGAAAGATATTTAATGTACTAAATGCAGGCTCAAAGTTTTGCCAGTTTTCAGAATTATTTGCCAGGACTTGCAGCTTACACAATCCATCAGACTACTTTGAAGCATGAAGTCAAAATATTTTTGTACCATGGTAAGAAATTTTACACATGCAATGTTTAGTGACATCGGGTGGTAGCAAAACACTGGCAAATACTTTCTTTAACTATGCAGGCAGCATGACAAACCAGCAGTTCCCAATTATTAATATCAGTAGATAAGAATTATTTGCACAAGTAATGTAATTCTAGTAGTTGTTGTAAATCATTCTACATTTGGAAGAACACTAACATTTCAAGAATATGGAAGGGAAATGTTGAATCCAGTCACCTCTTGGCATCTTGGGTAATAAATGAACTCATGGAATTTTTTTTTTTTAATTTGGTGAAGGCTGTCATTACCCCAATGAAACATACAGTAGTAAACTTAAAATCAAAAGGTTTTCTTGAACATTATACATACATTTCAAATCTTGATATTGCCAATAGTCTATTAAGGATATTTCATAAATGCCAAACCATTTGTCTCTATTTTGTTATACTAAATATGCAGACGTACTCTGTGCTCTTGCATTCTTTCTCTGCTGTTGTACAGACATGCTGCCTTCTGTGTCTGATTTTCTGGTCACCTTGTCAATCATTTGGCATAGCACTCCATGGTCTCTGTTGAATTTTTTTTCTTAATCCTTTGACTAATTTTTGGCTGACAGACACCATTTTGTATCATCCTGTTACCGATACAACTGCTGTGTAACCCCTGTAACTGCTCTCCCTAATACTCTCATGTCTTTGCTGGACATATGCTTGTTTCCCTGTACATATTACCCCACAGCTACAAAATATGGTAATGTATGGTAATTCTTGTATGCGGATGATACACTGCATGCCTGGTACACTCTTATAGCCCCTACCAGGAGCCATCAGTGAGGTGGGTTTAGGAAACTCCTTTCTCTCCAGATGATCAACTAACATTGGCTACCTACATCCACCATCCTTCAGTGCATAGGTTCGTAATCACTTTGCAGTCACCTGGGTCATAGTCAAAACTTCATTCAGCTGTTCAGCAGAGCTGGGTCCCAGATAGCACTTTTACTACAGCTGAGGCAGAGCTAGTCCTGCCTGCATACCCAACACTCTCATGAGGAGGACCTTTTCACCCTTAAACCTTTCCTGCCATGCATGTAGTGGTGCACAGCAGACTGAGCAAGTCACTGACCTCACTCTGTCCTAATGCACATGCACAAACTGAGCCTTACATTTGTGGGGTCCCACATTGCTTATCACCCCAAGGTATCAGCAGTGCAGCAAACACCTCTCCCTTGAACTTGATCTGAGAGAAATATGAGCAAGCCTCTGACTACTTAATTTTTTCTCCCCTCTGCCGGTATGGCTGTCCCACCATTGCTTCAAGTTTGATGTCAATCCCATCTCTCCATCACAGTGATAGGCTGCATGATCCAGTTACTTTACAGTTATGTCACCTCAGCTACATTCACTGATGCCATAGTTTGGGTTATGGTGTATGAGCACTCGTGGTGATGTTGTTGCTGATAATGGCAACAGGCACTGTCATATTCTTCTTTAATTCCCAACATACTTTTTGAAAAGGGAAAATAACTATATTTGTATACAATTCTTGTCAGGTTTAGAATCATGTACCAGTAAAATAATCAAAAGAAATTTATATTTTATATGAAAAGAATGCAGAGTCTGTACTGAAGACTTAAAAATGCTTTTGGATGTAGAAAATCTTGTAGAACACTGGTGGTTCAAATGAAACCTCAGCCAAAACAATGTCTACGTGACTTCTAAAACAGCATTCAGATAGTATAAAAAAAAAAAAAAAAACTTTACTTAATAGAATCCTCTCTGAAGTTACTGCAGTAATCTCTGTTGATCAAATAGATTGTTGAGCAAACTGTGTGCATCAAAGTTAGCTGTCATACAAGCTGCCTGCTAAAGAAAGCTCTTCCTAATCCATACAGCGATAGATTACGTAAATACAGAGAATAATCAAAGGTCGAACTTGGGAGTTAAAAAAAAAAACTTTTGCAAACTAGAAGACGTAGCTCACTTGGATAAATGCTTAGCTACTTCTTGCTGCTGTTCCTGACATTGTTATGCATCTCTTGGAGTCATCAGAACCTCAGTGTAGTCGTCTGGTTACTTATGCTTACCTGAACTACTGTACAGATGACATTTCCGTCATCTCACTTAACAGACTGCTTTGCACTTCACTTCTTGCCTAATGAAAATTTACTGTTTAGAATTAGCTACAGGCATCCTGCCTTCCTGTCATTTATTGTGCTTTCTTGTTCTTGCAGTATTGTCCAAATATAACTTTAGCTACAACCGTAGTGCAAACAGAACCCTTAGGAATTATTGCATAGCCAAGACAGTAAGAAAGAAACAGTATCTTACAGGCTTATATGACTCTAATTTTACAAAACCTAAGGCATTCTGGATTAGCATTAATATCATGATGGGTTAGTCAACCAGTAAAATTCAGACACCTTTTGCTGGTCCTTCAGATAGTCTGTTGCAAAAAAAACAGCATCTTTTTGGAGCCTTTCAATTTGTAAAAAAAATTTCCTCAAGGTGTAACTGCTTAGTGTTAGCACCCGAACCCTTCTTTCAGCCTCGAGTCTTTCACAAAAAGTGTTTTTAAGCTTCTGTCCAAAAGGTAAGACTACACGGCATTCCCATAGTGATGACCTGAATTCACATATACAATGGTTTGTTAAATGACAAAGCCTAACTCATTACCTGTAATATTATGGAATGTATGGTACCACAGTTATGGAAGTTTGCAATTTTTGTTACTATTCACAATGGTGGTAATTCAAAACAAAGTAACAGCTACAGGCCCACTGCGTTCCTAAGCTCCTTTGCAAAGTTATTAGAGAAAATTGTTCATTTCCATCTATACTCCCATCTACACAAAATGCAAAATGGATTTCACATTAACTGCAGTATAAACATTGCTCTGTTTATAATAACAAATCATTCTGTAACTTCTTTTGATAAGGTAACTTTGTTAAGGTTATGTTTTTTGCTCCCATGAAAACATTTGCTGTAACTGGACATTCTCCCCCTTTGAATAAACTGTGGTCTGACAAGCTTTTAGAGCTGTCTGTAGAGTAGCATCCATGTTTTCCATGTGGGATTCTAGCCTTTTACAGATGGGAGTTGCTCAGGGATTAGCCCTGGACCCTTTACATTTTCAGTATTTGTGAATCAGACATCTTTTCTGTGATAAATTCCAACATATAATTTGAAAGAGCCCTGCAATCTCTATACACCTGGCTGTCTGAGAGTGGTTTATTACTTAACTCTGAAATCTAGATTCTTGCTGTTTTGGTCCCAGATCCCTTCTGCTGGCTAGGGCTTTTCCCCTTTCTCTCTTCTACAAGGATGATGCATCTATCTGCACATTAAAATTAAATACTGGGACTTATCCTTTTTCAGGAGCTGACTTACTGTGGGAGGATCTATATTAGTTCGCAGCAATTTATTTTCAGCAAACACATATTCCTTGACCCCTATTCAGCAAAAATCACTTCCCCGATTCACTGAATATTCCAAGGGCAAAGACGTAGTTGGCTAACTACACAACTTTGCCCTTTTCTCCACTGTAGTGCGATCTCAGAGTTGGTATATATAGTTGGGGGGTGGGAGGTGCAGCCCTCCACATTGGAGGGTGTAGTGGGCAAAGACCCCCACTTGGGTGGGTTTGATTTAGCTAGATGTGGGTTCATTCTTCTGTGGGGCAAGTATTTCTTTGCCCTTGGATTATTCAGCAAATCGCGGAAGTGATTTTCACTGAATAGGGGTTGACGAATACATGTTTGCTGAAAATAAATTTCAGCAAACTAATATAGAAGCACTCTAGTCACGTAGCAGCATTGTCACGGAGGTTCACCAGCAGGTCCTCTTGCTGTAGTCATGTGGCAGTATTGCCACAGAGGTTCACCAGCAGGTACTCTTACAGAAGTCATGTGGCAGCACTGTCACAGAGGTGGACTAGCAGGTACTCTTACTGTAGTCATGTGGCATTATTGTCATGGAGGTTCACCAACAAGTGCTCTGTGCAAGGTACAAGAGCACCTTACCATGCCAAAGAAGACCCAATATCACTAAATCCATGTTTCCACTTTGCCTGTTGTTCTCAATGTGGTCCTGTACAATTTGCATCCAGGTTTTTATAGTGCCTATTAACAGATTTGCTGCATCGGTCTAACCAGTACAGTTCATTATATCCTTTAGTTCATAGTCTATAGGTAAATAGTAGGTTAACTACCCTAAAGGAGTATTTAAGCCTAACCAATGACCCAAGATCAGAATCAAACCATGTACCCAGTGCTTATAAGGTGAAGACCTAAACTATTATGCCAAACCCACCCCTTCTTTAAACAAAAGTTTCCTGTGGTTAAGTGTACCTTTCATTAAACATAATTAACATGTATAAAACTAAACTGCATTTGTATTTATATTTATTTATATTTATATATTTATATCTATTAGAGTTTAGAGAAGGTATTGTGGATATTTTGATATTTATATATTTATATATGTATGTATGTGTTTAGAACTGTTTTAAGGGACTGGTTTAAAGGAATTAAAAAAAAAAGTTTTATAGGGCTGAACATCTATTAAGTGCATGTGACCACATTAAGAATATACACCAATTGGATAGCAGTATTAATTAAGTAGAGGGTATTTTATCGGAAGAATTGTAAAAGGTATGCATTTCTGTTTCATCTGAGGAAGTCATTAGAGGATGAAAACACATCTGTAGTGATAACAGCGTTTATGGTTTTATTCTGAAGAAAGTGTGTTTCAATAAAGCTTGTTTGTGTGGAAAATACCAGTGGAGTTGTGCCTTGGTGGAATTGCTCTATTTTTCTTTTGGTTTTGGCTGCTTTTATTGAGCAATTTACTTTCCTGTTCATTTTGGCTGTTGGAGCCATTAAACATATGGCACAGAAACTGTAGATGACAATCTTCAATGTCACTTGCAAAGCAGGATCGCAAAGCATCAACATCAGTTTGAGCTGATAATGTTTAGGATTCCCCCAGGCTTTGCAACCAGTGCTTTTAGATCACAACTTTCCAGAATACAGACTCTTTTGCAATACCAGGTCAGATGCCATTCCTACTACACAACCTTTAAGTAGAAGTGGTACACTTTCTTGATGCAGTCCTCAAGCTTCACTATCTGTTATGCCGAGTAAGGCATTTAATAGGTTCATGGATTTGTACAAGCTGATCAGTCCTGTGCACCATTTGGAGCTTAGCCACTCACATTCCTACTACTTACTCCCTTTAGTTAAAGGCATAAGAAGACATCCCATGAATGAATTTACAAATTACAGCTGATTTTAATGAGGGGAAGGGGACTACTTTGTTTGATAAAGAGCAGGAGATTATTTTATAGGTAAGGGATCCTTTGGGAAAGATATTTGTCTAGTCAACAGTTTCTGTTAATATTACAGTGTAGATTAAAATCTCAAAATGTGTCATTTAGACCCACTCACTAAGCAGTTATACTAAGCATGTATGTGCTAGAAAACTAAGGAATAATTCACATCACTGCTCGAAACTTGTCTGTAATGGCACTTCCCATTCCAGTTCTAAAGACAAATAATTTTGCTATAAATTTCTCCCCTGAAACTTTCATCCATACTCTAAACATCCCTGAGTCACTCTGCCCAGCATCTCAAAGGACTGCATTCTTAAGGCACTCTCTAAGACCAAAAATACCTCTTTAATGGGTCCTGATAATATACCAGATTGCCCAATAAATAGATGGTCTTGCTGATCCTCCTCCTTAGTTTATTCAGCCTAAGCCTTGCCACAGCATATGTTCCTGAGTCATGACACTGCAGTAGTGATACCCCTCCATAAGGGTGACCCCATCACTGACCAGGATAACTACTGGCACACTTGTCTTCTTACTCTTTTCCCTAAATCCATGGCTCAAGTCATTACTGACCTCATAAACTAGGATATCAAAAATGTGATCATGCTCAATCTGCAACAATTTGGATTTGTTAGGGATATATCATGCCTGATAAACTGTGTGTGCTTCTCTGAAAAGTCACACAGGCGGTAGACAGTGGTCACATCGATCATGCTACTTACTTGGACCAGACAAAGGTGTCTGACACCATAACACATGATGGGCCTGTTAATAAGCTAATGTCCTTAAACACTGATCCCCATATGGTAAGATGGATTTCAAACTGACTCAATGAAAGATTGCAGATTTTCAGGGTCAGTAATGCTTCCTTAATTAGGAAAAAAGGTACCCAGTGGTGTTCCTCAGGGTTCTGATCTAGGTCCCCTCCTTTATATATTTCCTTGAACTAAACACTTATAACAAGGATCTCTGGCTGGCTAAGTTTGCTGATGATAACTCCTGGTTCACTGAAAGGACTCAAACTAAATGCTAAGAAATAGAGTATCATCTCCTTCAGAAAACAACAAAGTCCTACCACTTACTGTATCAATGACACACCACTTACTCATGAGTCTGTGATCAGGGACTTGGGTACTTGTACTGATGGCTTCTTCTCCATTAATCATAATGTAGCAACTGTAGTCATAAAATCATTTTATATTTCACAAGTAATATCAAAGGGCATATTGTCTAAAAACAAGGTTGTTATTGTTCTCTTGAACTCTGCTCCAGTTAGACTCGTTATAGAATATAATGCACTGTTTGGCATGTATGTCTCTAGCCACATCAAAAAACCTGAAAACACAGAGATTGCAAGTAAAAAGAACCTCAGGTGTTAAAAACCTCAGTTATCAGGAAAGGCTGAAATCCCTGTTCCTGCACTCCATATCATATTTGTTCCTGAAAGGGGACCTGTGCCTTGCTTTCTGTGGCCTCAGGGACCCTATTATCCAAGACCTCCTCTTTTTCAGTATATCAGCTAATGTAGACAACAAAGCAAGAGATTTTAATTTACATCAAGTAATTAACAAATTTAAATGGAGTAATAGGCTCATTATCCAGCAACCTCCCTCACTCTGACAAAGACTCCACTTGCATGGCAAGCAATGTGACCCCCATGCCAGCCTTTATGCATAGCTTAGATAAATTAAAGGGCGCCTTAAAATACACTCCAGGACTTCCAGGCCTTGCCTCCTTGAAAAGGTTGTTAGCGTTTGAGGGTGGTTATTGACAAGGCACACCTGGCCACTGATTCCTATGCATGTGTTACTGTTTACAGCCTCCTCCCATTGTATCCATCTGGCTATCACCTGCAGTTACCAAACTTGGTCCTCGTATATGGTTCCGTAACTATGCTGGTATATAAGGCCATGGCAATCCAGCACCGTATATACATCACACTATCCCATGCTACATCCCTTGTCCATTGCATCCCTCCATCACAAGTACACACATCTGTGCCTTGCACCTCTTTGGTGGCCTGCATACAGCATGTCTGGGCATCTACGTACCTCTGCACCTACACATTTGCACATAATTGTGTGGTGCATTGTAATTGCTGTGTGTGCTTTAGCTGAAGTAGAGTAGCCATCCTTGGTTCACCCTCGCACACTGTCAGCCACATAAACTACAAACGACCCCCCCATCCCCACTACAGGCAACACATGCATTGCAGGAGTGCAACAACAACAACAACAACCTTGCCATTGGAGGTCTCCTACCTTATCTCTCAAATGCTCTACATCCACAACTCTTTCACAGTTGTTTTATGTCCTTCTTGTGTGTACTGCATGCATACCCACTAACCCCATGCTTTATCTGTATGCTGAATACAGAAACTGTGGGCTTAAATATTACACTTTCATGTTAAGAGGATCAGCTATCTGACATGTGACTGCATTTACCATAAATGAGACAGATTTATATACTCTAATGTTTACTGCTTACTTTTATATTGAACTTTGTATTACTGCTGATTGTTACTTGATAGAGTGTTTGTTCCTGGGTATTTCTGTAATGTAGTGATCCCCAATCAGAAAAGCCAGGTACTGAAGACTAATAATACAAGCATTTATATATATATATATTATAGATACACACACACACACACACACACACACACACACACACACACACACACACACACACACACACACACACACACACACACACACAGCCATTCATGCATACATATATACATACATACATACATAAAGCTAGCCCTGTGGCTGTACCCAATAAATCTCTATAATTTACTTTTGAAAATGTTCCACTCTTTCTTTCAGAAAGTAGCATGTCTTTCATTGTACAAATTGTACAGCTTCTAGCAGTTGAGGTACCGTTATCACAGTCACAGCTTTACGTGCTATAGTGTGTTACTGTGATCCTCATCTGGAATTAGGTTTCCGGATCGAAAAATGTGTGCACCAGACAAGACCTCACCATTGGTTTGTCATGACATTATTTCTGTCTCTGCTTCTCATTGTTACACCTCACAGGTATGTCATCATCCTTTTTACTTCCCTCTGCTCTTTCACGTAGTTTATTTGCCATTTCATTGCGATATAAAGACCTGAAGGAAGCCTTCCTTCATAGTGTACACCCTTCTTTTATCTCTGTGACTAAGTTGTACAGTGTTGCAGTTTTTTAGTGCAGAAACGCAGCTGCAAAACAGTGAGGTATTACTAATTGAGGCACAGGTGCATTCTGTTTTACCCCAGTCTCTCCATTGACAATTCAGTGATATCTCACAAAAGACTACATTTTTCTCCTAACACTTCGTTTTCTATTATATAAATCTGAACATGGCTGGTGTTATCACATCTGTGACACAGATGACTTACTGCTTGTCAGAATTAAGGTTGTGTGTTTATATCCTGAAGCTGGTACCAACTACCCAGTTCTTTTACCTTATAGTATTTTTAAAGACCAAATGTTGGGACCAGTTTTGGAAATTGTCAAGTGTAGTATTCAGTTACAAAATACAGTATTAAAAGTAGAGCTAAAAATCTAGCTAAGTCACACTTACTGTTCCCGCCTAACATATCTGTCCTTATTACTCAGTCAAAGAAATCAGACATTTATGTCCAAAAGGGAATTACTGCTGATAGTCAATGACCATTGAAAAGCATTATAATATAATTTTCCCATGATGCAATGCAACATCAAATCCTGATGGTGTACTACAGTGTTTCAGAGCAGTTATTGCAGACTGCAGTGCAATCCAAACATGAGAGCAGGCTTATTGGTGGTAACATTTTTCATGAGGAATGCATTACCGCTCTGACAATCAACTAAATAGAATGCTGATACATGCTTTTCTCGTGGTGTCTAAAGTCTCTGTTTCTCCACATAAAATAAAGTCTGGATGAGAAAGCTAATGGGTCATACTGTACAGTTAATGTGTAAACTAACATGCGTGTCAGCAAATCTTAGAAAGTCATCTGGCCAAATTCCAAAAATCACACATGACCAGTGATTTGGGGTCTTTAAATGGTTCACAAAAAGACTACATGGTGATTCATTCCTAATTTTATACTATTGAAATATATGCCATTTTTCTGACATTTTGTATGTCATCTTCAGAGCTTATGTTTCTTTGGTGTCTATGACTAAAGAGTTTTTTTATTTTTTTTATAAATCTGTGATGGTTAGTTAGTGTAAATATTGTCCTATATAACTTTTTCTTTTACAAAGTAAGAAAAAAAGGACACAGCTGCAAGTTCAATGTTTCTCAAAGCAAATACAATTTCATTTTCATATTTCTCAATAAATTTTCACTAATGAATTATATGTGCATCATTTTCATTCTATAGATTAAATCAATTTTTTCATACCTTTGCCCCATTTGAAAATGTTTCAGCTCTATCTTGTAGAAGATAGTAGCTCTTAGTTATTACATTTTGATTAATTGCACATTTTAATAGAAATAATAAAGGTTATAAAACATTTGGGAGATTTATCACTTTAAATATGCCAAATCTGTTGTAAGCAGTACGAAAATATGAAAATTGACAGTGCTGAGGATTAAGTCTATGAATTTCTAATGTATTTCATCCTGTAGTCCAGGGTTTGAATCCCCTCAGGCCCTGTTTACTTACTTTGTGATGCTGAGAAATTCAGCTCAATAGTCAGTTTTTCAAGGTTGTCACTGAGAAGGGACACATGTGCAGTGGACTTACCTAGCTAATAAAAAAATCCTTCATGATACACACATTGTGTCAAATCTCAGTGCTTATAACTGCCCCTTAGTCAGCGCATGCCAGTCTAGTGCAGCTATCAAGTACATCAGTTCATAATAATATATGGTAAACAGACTGCACTGTGATATATGCAGCTGAACTAATACAACAGGGATGCAAAATGTGTACCTGTGCAGCAAGATGAAAAGAGCAAACTGGGCTTAGCAGAGTGGGCAAATTAACATAGAATCCCACTGTACATTATAAGAGCAAACAAACACGTTTCATAGTGTATGCTTTTGGGCACCATACTGTGAAATACAAACACAGATACCAGTACTGTGGAGAACAGATCTGTTGACACTGATGTATATGTAGTATCATATAACTTTGTGTCTCACAAATGGAAAGTCATGCAGTCTATGCTAATTAGCAAAGACATGAAAAAGAAAAATGAATGCATTGCTTAATTTTCTTCCATGACAGTAGCCATTCCTCTGCTGCAGTAAGCAACCACGTCACAGGGCTTTATGTTTGTCATTACTCCCATGGCAGGCTGCGGCCCGCTAGGGAATAATGGAACCATTCAGCATTATTGGCATGGACAGGTTCCCTATTTTTTTAATAACTGGGATACCATTTTAGTAATAATGTGGAACCAAACTAGGGCTAACTGGCTTCCACATGGTCACTCAGGAGTGAAGGTAGACAGAATTAATATGTAGGCCTTCAGTTTTGCAGTTTGGTATTTAACTACTATGATATAACATTTGAGGCCTAAGTACTTTAAAGGGTCCCATTTTAAAGACAGTACTTAGCAGAGTCACTCAAAGTTGGATGATGACCAAACAGGCAATGACAATACTCCTGCCAACCTTGTCAGTATTACTTTACATGTTCAGGCCTCCCCGATTACTTTAAAATACTGTTTAAACTTCTCAATGTGCATACCATGTTTTATTCCTTATGTTTACAGTGATTAGAAGGAGCTGGACTTTGCTATTTCTGGCAGTTGGCACAAACAATTAAGGCAGTGTTAATGAACTGTTTCCTGTGGTCAAGTGGTCCAGGGTTTGATTCCCTCAGCCTTCATTTCTTAAATGCATGATTCTGAGCAAGTCAGAAAATGCTCCAAGGCTCATACTGAAAAAGGTCCATGGAGATCAGTGCTCTACCCTGGTAAACAAATAAAAAGAATTTCTATTATTATAGTAAAAACATTGAAGACCATTTATTAAGCACATAAATTTTTTTAAACTATGAGCTGTAGTAAACTACTATTCCCTGAAATTCACATGCAGTGCCAGTACTGACAGGCTAATTAATGATCATTGTAATTGCTGTCTGCTTTACAGTACATACACCTCCTCTCTCTACGATAGTCAGTCACCTTTTTTACTTGTAAAATTTGTAGTTTTCTGGAAATATTGTTGAGGATTGTACTGTAGTCACTATATAATGACAAACAATTGACCCTCAGGCTTCATATTATTCAGAAATGCACTTTGTTGCAAAACATGTTATTCTAGCAACTAAGCACATAACAGCAATATTTAAGATCTGTCTCTGATTTTGAACCTTTGTTCCTTTCACAGTTTGCAGCCTTTCATATGTAAAATGTGGGATGCTTCCTATCACAATGTGGTGCAAACAGGAAAAATAAATGTGGAACAGTTTCAATTAGGAAGTGAACAGTATAGTTAATAAGTATTGCGTCATATTTACAAAAACATTATTTTGATGAATTAATATAATTCAATATTATTTACCTTGATTGTTTGTTAAAAAATAATTTTTTTGTAATGAGGTACTGAAATATTGGTCCTTTGATATTTTTGGGGTTTGGATTACTCTGATTCCTGCAGTAAGAAATTAAGAGCTATGGAGCCTGAAATGTGATTCCCAAGTACATGGATTGAGAAAGAAAAAAATAAAAGCTTTTATGCTGGCACTGAAAGCCTAGCTGACCTTCAACAAACTGAATGCTTCTTTATATAATAAAGAAACAAGCACAGATAAGTGTAACATTATCTTGAAATGCTTCATAGTGCCTGAGCTACTTACAATATCTCTAAATAGATCCTTGTTGGGCAGGAATTGTGAAATGCACGTAGTTGTAAGTAATGAATAAAAATCGTATTGCCATACCTTGCTCTGAATAATTCAGACAGTGCAATCCATTTCGTATTAAGGATCATGGGTTCTACACCATCATAAAGAGCTGCAGATGACATCTTGGTAGTCTGTGCCATTTATTATACATAGAATAGGGTTAGAGATGGGCGAAATGAAAATGTTCTTAATCTGAAAATGCATAGGAAGACTGTAATACCTCAGCAGGAAAAACACTATGAAAATGCTCTTTTTCTTTAAGCAACAATCACCTCAGATTAAGGTAGAATTAAAAGTAATGGAAATGGACTATGCTACTCATGTCACATCACTCTCCCCATAAATAAAAAAGGGGGTCTAAGTGCAATGCAAATTCATGTAGATAAAATGCATGGATAGCATGCATGAGTTTGGTAAGGTGGAGGGGTTAAGTGTAGTGTTAAGAGTTAGGTTAGTTAGGCTTTGGGTGGTAATGTGTTAATTGTGGTGGAGTGGAGGAAATGTGGTCGATTTGGGGGTGGGTCTAGGTGTAAAAGTGGTGTAGGAAGAGAAGTAGGGTCACATTTGGTGTGAGTCTGCAACAGCAAGGATCACGTCTATGACAACCTGTAGGTACAGGAGTGCAGGTAGGCCTTGGACAACTTTTACTGGGCTGTCTTAACTGGTTTAGTGGGTGAGCTACTTCTGTCAGGTGGAAGGGGTGGTGGAGTTTTGGTTGTTGTAGTACATTGGCAATTTTGCAGTTTATGGTTAAGGTTTAGGTTGTGTGAGTGGGATGGCCCAGGGCTGGGTGTTCTTGGCCTGGTAAGCACATTTGCTGACAGTGGTAGTGGGCAGTGGTTGGCCATTTTCGATTGTTGTTAGAGATAGAGACTTCTTGAGCTGTCCATGGGCTGAGAAACATTGGTGTGCTGTTGCTGATTAATGTTATGGTGCTGGTCGGCGGGTTTTACATTTTTGGACGTCAGTTGGGAGGACAGTGGCTTCTTGAGCTGCCCGAGGGCTGAAGAGCACTGATGGTGCATTTGCTGGTTAGTTCATGGTGCTATGATGATCTCTGAGCCTCCCCCCTCCCCTGTCAGTTGTTGAATAAGTTTTTCCATTGATGGCTCTTGGCTACTCGCTGGTTACTGAGTCAAAGTTTGATTTAATTGGGAAATTGACTGTGGTTTTATTCCTATGCTTAATTGGGCAGAGTATGCCTTATCACAGATCGGTCATGTGGCAGTAGGCTGGTTGACGTGCCACGATGGGGTGAATGGGGAGATAGATGCAGTCTTCCTGATTTAATTGCTGGTGTTTCGTGGTGATGAGGGCTGGATTGTTATAGTGGTTCTGGGCTGCTTATGGGCTTGGAAAGTCCTGCTTGTGGGATTTGCTGTGGTGCATGCGCAGTGCGGCTTGAATCCATTAAGGGCTGGTTTCCGCTGTTTTCCAGTTTCATTAGAAATTAAATTGCAATGAATCCCTTCACAGATAAGTGGCCTGTTTTGCATTCTCTTGGATGGTGTGGTGGTGCAGAGGCTGAAATTGTCACCTCACAGCAAGAGATTCTGTGGTTTGACTCCCAACAGGGGTGCCTTCTGTGTGGAGCCTGTATGTCATCCATACATTCAGGTGGGTTTCCATCTGCTGCTATGGTTCTCTCATGCTACAAGGACATAGCATTTCCTGGTGGACAAATGTTAGGTAAATTTGGTTCTACATATTTCAATGGTCTGCATTAATGTGAGTGTAAACTGAGCCCTTGACTTGGATGTGTCTTGTTGCTGAAGTGCTGTGAGGGCATTCTGCTACATAGTTAAGTCTGATTCCTGCACTAAATGCTGAGCTGTATTGGGGCAGAGGATACTGGTTGAAGGGCATTAGCAGCTGACTGGGCAGTTGTGGCTTGGGTGCGATTGCAGAGTGTTCCCTCTTTGAGGAATTTCCGTGGCACATGTGCAGTATGGCTTAGATCTGCTATACATTACTGGTGGTTAATTCAATTAGTGTTGGTCTCTGGTAGGTCACTTCAGGGCTGAAGGTGGTTCAGGTCAGTTTATGGTAGCTCTCCTATGTCGGTTTTGCAAGCAAGTTAAATTAAAGAAACACCAGTGTGTGTGTGTGTGTGTGTGTGTGTGTGTGTGTGTGTGTGTGTGTGTGTGTGTGTGTGTGTGTGTGTGTGTGTGTGTGTGTGTGTGTGTGTGTGTGTGTGTGTGTGTGTGTGTGTGTGTGTGTGTGTGTGTGTGTGTGTGTGTGTGTTTGTTTTCTTTACTATAAGGGGGTGGGGCAAATTGGTAAGGTGGTTAACAGTTGGGTGTAGCTGCCTCCATTCAGCACTGATATATTGTTTCTATATTTATTGCATTTATGAGTTTTTTTTGGTGCAGATGGCGGGTATGCAGAGTCTACGACAACGGTGGGAGGCCACTGTGGCACAAGTGGAAGAGTTGTTCCAAGAGGTGCCCAACGCTGATTCTGGGATAGTGGCCCAGGAAGAGGAAGCCAGCAGAAAGAGATGACATACAACAGTGAGGACCAGATCAGTAACTCATGGGAAGAGACAATGGCCATCGAGGAAGGCAGTTGTTCCATTAGTGGCCGGAGTGACTCCTGCTGGATCATCCGGCAATGATTTGGTACTGGATGCTCAGTTTGGATGGACATGTTTAGGGTGTATTGGGGATGGTAGGCAGGCATCAGATGATGGCTTGTGGCCTTAGTTAGAAGATACGGAGGAGGAGGTCATGGGGGCAGCTCAGGGATGTCAGGAGGTGAGTGGGGATGCATTGGTTAGGGAAGGTATTATTGGGTCAGTGAGCAATTTGGGTTTGCTTTTGGAAGTGGGTTCAGAGTTTGGCATACAGCCTGGTGACTGGTTAGCTACATAGTTGCTGGGGTAAGGAATGGAGGTGGTTTTTCTGACTCCTCACATTCCAGCTACAGTGAAAGAGAAGATTTGGAAAGGGGAGTATATCGATGTTTCTGAATTAATAGATGCAGACAGGGTTCAGAGGTTGGTGGAATCTGAATCGGCAAACAGTAAAGATTTGCTTGCTGCCTTAGCAGCATTAGGGAGGAGGAGGGTAGTTAAGCTGCGATCTAGGACGTGGGATAACTGGATAGTAGTATTTGTTTATTATATGGCGATTTTGCTGGAGAAGGATATCTCTTTGGCATTACCTTTATTGAGTTATTTTTTTACAATACTGGAGGCTCAGCATTTGAGGCCTAGGAATGCCTGGTTATGGTATGACCAGAGGTTCTGGAAGAGGAAAGTGATGGATCACTTGCTGCGATGGGAGGTTCATCATTCAGATATCTGGCTGGCTACTATGATGGACAGTTTTGGGGGGATGGTTGGGGGGGAGGTAGGGGTGAAGTGGGGAAGATTTTCTTGGGCTTTTAATGTTGGAAGTTGTTCATGGGTAAGGTGTAAGTTTTTGCATGGCCGTTCAAAGTGAGGGTGGATTCATTCATTAGTCCAATGTGGGTGGCAAGAGGTTAACCAGGTGACATCAAGCTCATTTGCAGCTGAAAGTGACTTTTCCTCTTCCCAAAGGTTTTAGAACATTAGGGGTAAGGGAAATTTTATTGGGTCGCGGGATGGGGTGTCCATCAGGGTGGTTAGAGGGGGCATGAGCATTGCATTCCCCATTAAGGTGGAAGTCTTGCATAGGATGCTTCAGGAATTTCCTGATGCCTCTCTTAAGGAAGAAATAATTGAAGTTTTTTCTCAGGGGTTTTCTCTTAAATCAAGGGTGGGTGGGGACGGGGTGGTTTGTAAGAATTTGTGGTCTGTAAGGGGTAAGGAGGATATTTTGCAGTGCTTAGTAGAGAAATTGTGACAGGCAGAGAAGGTGTTAAGCCCATTTGACAGCCATCCTTTTCAGAGTTTTAAATTTTCTCCATTAGGTTTGGTGCCAAAGAAACTGGATGGTGAATTTAGGTTGATTCGCCATTTATCGTATCCAGCAGGGAGTTCAGTGAATAACTTCATTTCAGTTAAAGATGCTAGAGTTAGTTATGCATCTTTGGCTGATGCTGTGAAGGTTATCCGGGGGTTTAAGGATCCGTGGTTAGTGAAGGTGGATATTGAATATGCTTTTTGCTTGCTGCCAGTAAGAGAGCAAGAGTAGCCATTACTGAGCATAGTAGTAGAGGTAACTTTATTTCTGTAAGGCTATGCCAATGGGCTGTTCTGTAGTCTGGGTACGCAGAGGGCTGTGCATTATTTAGATGACTTTTTGTTAGTGGGTGAGGGATTTGAGGAAGCGTATGATGTATTGCAGGAATTCCTGGGGTTGTGTGATGAACTAGGGATCCCATTGGCCCTACACAAGTTGGAAGGTCCAGCAAAAGCTTTACATTTTTTGGGTTTGTTAGCAGACACAGGACGTGGGCTATTTTACTTGCCTATGCATAAGATAGACAGACTGAAAGAAAAAATTGGGGCAGTGGTGTGTAAGGCCAAAGTACACATTCAGATGGTGATGGAGCTTTTAGGCCTTTTGAATTTTGCATGTAGGGCTGTTCATCTGATGTGTTCTTTTTGCAAATCAGTGGCCTTTTTGATGAAAGGAGGGAAGAGTAAGCACCACTGGGTTAGGATTAGCAAGCTGGTACCGGCCGATCTGGGTCTTTGGTTATCTTTTTTGGAGCAGTTTAATGGGGTTTCCTTTTAGCAGGTAGGTCAAGCATAATTGCAGTTGTTCACAAATGTGGTGGATGGCATTGGAATGGGAGCATTTTTTGCAGGTTAATGGTTTGCAGTGCAATGGCCTATTGGACTGAGGGTCTATATTAGAACACCAAACTTTCAAAATTTCAAGTTTTTTAATATCAAACCCTATTAATCAAAAATTTAAAACATCAAACATACAGAACAGTAAATGTTTTCCTAGGGAAAAAATTTGCTGTTCCAAAACACATACACACAACACAAGCACATCAAACAAACAGCAATCCATGCACACATACACCTAAACTCTTACACCTAACCCTACACTAAACTATACATACACCACGAACTATCCACTTATCTTAACCCAAACCCTAACCCTAAGGTCTGTCACTATCACACAGTCACCTCACCCGTGTCCTAACCCTAACTCATCTACCCTGCCCTAATCCTCACATTCACACAATCGCACACTTACCCGACCCACGCCCTAACCCTAACTCACCTACCCCACCCTAATCCTCATGTCCACACAATCGCACACTTACCTGAACCTGACCCGTAACTTTATACCACAGTGCTGAAAATACCGAAGCAACAGAAACAGGCAACCAAATTTTTTCCCTAGGAAAAAAATTTGGTTTTCTGTTTCTTTGATATTTTCAGCGTTCGCTGAAAATGGGTCGATATTAGAACACTCCAAATTTTGAAAGTTTGGTGTTCTAATATAGACCTTGGACTGAGTGGCAGGATGTTGAAGAGGGATGTTGCATTTCAGGAGTTAATGCTGTTTTGGGTAGCTTCAGTAGTATGGAAGGAGAAACTGAATGGAAAAAGGGTTTTCATTCAGATAACATGGCAGTGGTGAAGGTTCTGCAGACAAAGACCGCTAAATCTGAAATGCTGTTGTTAGTTTTATGTAAGTTAGTTTTGCATAGTCTGTTAATTAATTTTTGTTCACAGGGGTGCATGTGCCTGGGGTGCAAAATGCAATAGCTGACAGCTTGTCTCGATTTCAGTTTTCCAGATTTTGACAGTTCACCCCAGGGGTGGAGGAGGTGATGGTGGTTCTACTAGAAGATGTATGGCTTGGGTTGACGTAGCCAGGAAGTTGGTGCAGCAATCATGGGCAGTGTCCACCAGGAAGGCATATGTTAGGGCACTTTATGACTTTGATAAATTTGTATTGCAATTACCAGAGGAAGAAGGGGTTTGGTCGGTGGAGCTGCTGCTTCATTATCTGGCCTGGGTTTGGGTACAAGGTAAGGCACAGTAGACAGTTGAGGTTGATTTGGTGGCTATTAGTATATTCACACAGATGGCTGGGTTGTATGAGTTCACAAAGTCGTGGCTGGTGAGACGTATGTAGAGAGGGTGGGGAAGGATGGCTGGATTGAATATAGATGTGTGTTGACCGTTTACAAGGCAGATTTTGAAAGTTTTGGTGAAAGGTTTGGCATTAGTAGACAGGGACTCAGTTGATTACATTATGTGGGTTAACTTGAGTGTATGTATTTCGATGTGTTTCGTCTGTCAGAGCTGTTGGAGTATGTCAGAGTTGTAATGGTATGTTCAGGCATGGTTGACATTGTGTTATGGAGGTCTAAAATGGATCAGTTGGGGAAAGGTGCATCGATAGTTTTAAAGAAAGATAGGAATGTAGGGCTTTGTCCAGTAAGCTGAGCTGTACAGCTCATGCGGATGCAGGTTGGGGGTCTTGGTGATTTGTTTTTTTGCCTGAGGGGGTGGAGGGATGGTCACGAGTAGTCAGTTCATACAGGTAATCAGGAGGGCTTTTTGTTGCATGGGTTTTCCATCTGATTATGGCTCATTATTTTCATATTGTGAGGGCTTCAGATTTGACAAGGGAAGGTAGATCCATAGAGGTAATTAGAAAAGTGGAGAGGTTGTCTTCTAATGCCTTTTTAACTTATATTAGATAATTGTTTCAATTGTATTAATTTAATTTTTTTTTGTCTTTCAGGAAACAAGATTTTCATTCTGGGCCATGCTTATATCTACTGGCTGGAGAAAAGGGCAGAAGTTAGGGTGGATGGCAAGAATTTGGGATTATCTTGATTAGGATGGTCAGTTATGTGCCATGGGATTAGGGGGCTTAGGTGAAATCAATTGATGCATGGGATTGAAATGTTAAAGTGGTGGTTAGGCCTCCCGTGAATATTGGTGATACATCTAGGTGGTAATGACTTGGGAATAATTCCTAAGAAGCAATTGGTGGATAAGATAAGGGAGGATTTGTGTATGTTGCAGATGTTATGTCCAGGCATGTGTATAGTTTGGGTGGAGGTAGTACCGTGCTTGGTCTGGACGAATACGGTTAATTTTCATGCTTTGGTGTGGACTTGTAGGGCCGTTAATCATAGGTTGGCTCTGCTGTTAGGAGTTTCAGGCATGTACATGATTGAACACAGTGATTTTGATGGCAGGGACTTGGTTTGGTTTTGACCTGATGGAGTGCATTTGAGTGACATTGACCTACATTTATTTAATGTCCATCTGAGGTTATTTTTAGAAGAAATGGTGCAAGTGATTGGGTAGATGAGGGGGAACAGCCTGGGGTCAGGCTGGTGGGGAGAGAAGAGGGACAGGATTGTCCTCTTCTGTTCCCCCTGTTGGCGATGGTGTTGGTGTTATTGAATTTGGGATCAAGTGAGCTGTAGGGTGCTGCTTGACAAGGATAAGCAAGTGGATATGGACACTGCTTATTCCGACAGGGTGAGTAGGTATGCTGCCCTGATGAACTCTAAGAAGAATGTCATGTTACATTTATTGTTTATTGTTTGAGTTAAGTTATTGGTTGTTTGATTTTAATAAAGGTCGTCAAATGTCTATTGGAATCAATGTGTATTATTAAAGGGGGCCGGGACAAATCAGGTTTGGGACAAACTAATTTGTTCAGGACCATCTTAGGAGATAGAATAAGTGTGATGAGGGTGGGGAGGGAGGGGGCTGGGGAGTTTGGGAAGGTGGAAGGGTTAAGTGTAGTGATCAGAGTTAGGCTGGTTAGGCTTTGGGTGATAATGGGTTCATTGTGGTGGAGTACAGGAAGTGAGGTAGATTTGGGGGTGGATCTAGATGTTAAAATTGGGGTAGGAAGGGAAGTAGGGTCACATTTGGTGTGAGTTGGCAAGCATCCCTCCCTTCTTTCTTTGTTAATTCTTTGGTTACATTATCAAGTGTTATGGGGTGAGAAGTGCAGAGAAGAGGGACGGGATTATCCTCTTCTTTTCCCCCTGTTGGTGATGGTGTTGGTGTTACTGAGTTTGGGATCAAGTGAGCTGCAGGGCGCTGCTTGACAAGGATAAGCGAGTGGGTATGGACACTGCATATTCAGACAGAGTGAGTAGGTACACTGTCCTTACGAACTCTAAGAAGAATGTCATGTTACATTTATTGGTTACGGTTTGAATTAAGTTATTAGTTTGCTTGATTTTAATAAAGCTCGTCAAATGTCTGTTGGTGTCAACATGTATTATTAAAGGGGGCCTGGGACAAGTAGAATTATACCCACACATCTAGTTACAAACAGGCATTTACTACAGTATATTGTCCATGCCACTGAAGATGGATTCTCTGTATTTGTAGCAATAGGCTAGCCCATTTCTTTATCATTTCTGTTTATAAATTGCACTCTAGAATCCCAAGACCATGTTGTGTATATTCCATATTCATGCTCCAAATTCAGAAGTGATTGTGATATTTTAGCCTCATACCCAGTGTTCTTTGGATGTCTGGTGGGCTGCATATCACATTATAGGATATTCCTGTCAGTAATCACAGGAGGAATGCAACCTTTTATTTTACAGATCCTATGTGGCAGAGATGTGGGGTATCTCTGTGTTAAACTATGATGTATTTACTGCTGAATAATTCTTATTTGGTTAAAACTGAACATTTAAACTCTTGCCTGAGCTTGGGTATGGAAGCAGAATCATTTCTTTCTTATCATATTATACTCTAAACAAAGCATACACAATGTGAGCTGTTTGTTTTGAGCTAAGCATGTGTATGTATGTGTTTTTACATACGTGGTATACTTTCTTTCATGCACGTTCCCTCTTCTGAGTTAAACTTTGTGTTAACGTCTCCTATTTTCAGGTAATGTTTATATATTACTTTTGTATAGTACTGTCTAGGAGTCGTCACATAAGGTAAGTGAAGCATTCACCACTCATTTCAGTGTTACACAGAATTTGTGTTAGAGCTAGAACATGTAACAAGTATGTGCATGGACTTCTATTCTGTGCAAAATGAGAGTATTTGCAAAAAAACATGCAACCTTTATACAGGTCTTTGAGCATCTGGTCCATAGTATACTTTTCAAAAATAATAGACTTTTATAAAAATACTTTATCGTTAATCATGGATGATGTACTTCTTTTATATTTCCTGCCTAGATGTATTGAGTATAATCTGCAGAGAGGAATTCTGTTTCATAGTGGACATGGTGAACTCTATTGGGCATGTGCGTACTAGCAGCATGCACTCACTTCAGTCCTCCCCTCCAGCTCCATCAGGCATCCTAGCTAACAACTGAGCTCAGTTCATCTAGGGCTATAGTCAGGGCTTTGTCCCTCTCTATCCACCACAGCTGGGTTGTTTTACATACAGCGTGCACTACGCTATCCTAGATATTAGATCTTTACTGTCTTTCATCCAACCATGATGGTATCTAGTTCATTGTTTGGGTGTCTATAGAAAGGCTTTGAACTTACTCAGCAAAATAATATGTTCCTCTAAGTCAGATGTCTTAGTCATTACCATAAAGCTTATATCTGCTGATAAGTTATTTTCATGTAACTGCTCATACGTTCATACATGGTTACTAGACTATCAGTGCAAGAGCCATTTTAAGCCTAGCCAAGCTTATCCCAAGTAGTTTATTATAATTATAATACATTAATTATAATTAAATTAATTGATTAATGAATTCATTTCTTTTATTTATTTCAAATGTGTTTAGTTGTGTTACAACATCACAGAAAGTTTTATAGGTTCATAGGCGAGTACTATGTTAGCTGCCCTTGTGGGCCATTTTAAGCCTAGCCAAGTTTCCTTTTTGTGCTCAAATTAACCTGTCTCATTTGGTTAGAGATGGTCTTACCCATCCCATTGTCAATAATTATATATTACTTCTAATGAGAATAACTGAGATCATACCACAGATAATATGAGGGGACACATGCATGGAATAAAGCATTTAAGAGCTGCCTATGTCCATTAGTAGTACAGGGAGGAAGTCCTGGGGAAAGTTTTCTGATTCATAAATCTAACTTGCACTTGAATATAAACAGAGATGAACTTTGTTTTATTTCGATGGAGACTCTATTCCAGAGCACCAGTGTCTTCTGCAAGGTACACCTGTTCCTCCAAATTGCTATGTTAATTTTGCAGAAGAGGATTGCATCCTAGACCTAGTACTTCTGATGCCATTTGACTTGCTAAAGTGCAGTAAATCCATCAGTACTGGGTCAGAAGATACTTTGTATGCCAGGCGCAGGTCACCTCTTAGCAGTCTGTAGGATACCACATATAGTGACAGGGATTTGAGTTGATCCATGTAAGACATGCTGTTTAGGCCTTGCATCCTTTTAGTAAGGCATTTCTGTGGCTGCTCCAGTTGTTGCATGTGTCTGGACAGATACATGCCAAAGAGAGCATTATATTCAGTGACTGCCCTAATGAGGGCCGAGTAAAGGTGAATAATGACATCAATAAATCTAGACACAGTCCCTTTGTTTATAAACGGACACATGTTGGTGAAAAGTTAGGTCACTGTCCACATATGTTCCCAAATCCTGATCAAATGGATCAACTCTTAGGGGAATATTGTCAATGTGATAGTTCCCTGGGGTAGATGACTTTCCAAAGGTTACAATAATGCATTTTTTGGCATTTAGTTTCAGTCCATGATTGTGGCACCTATTATTTATTTGGGACAAACCTTTCTGCAGGATGGCTATGTCAATGGGGAATTTAAATTAGAAATAGATCTGTCATTTTTTTTAATCCATTTTGACTATAGGTGTAATGTTGACTTCCTGAATTCCCCTTTCAAACAAATCATGTATGCATTCTTAGTGCAAGGATAAATGCAATATATATATATATATATATATATATATATATATATGTGTGTGTGTGTGTGTGTGTGTGTGTGTAGACACATGCGCGTGCGCGCATACACACACACACACACACACACACACACACACACACACACACACACACACTTTAGAGGTAATGAATAAAGCATCATGATTTTGGGAAGGATTTCGACAACTGGAAGAGCATACAAACCCTACTCAAACAATGTTAAGTAGATCAAACCCAAAGCCTGCACTATGGAGCTGCGAGGCAGTGATCTTGCCATGATACTGTCCATAATAATAAGACTTTTATGTTAATAATTTGACATATGAGATGTGCCCTCTTACACAGTCATTGGTAAGTACAAGGCAAGCTTCTCTTGTGGGCCACTGCAAATTTCCTTTATGAAGCTGATAATCAAACCCTGTACCTTGTATCTGTAAAGTAGATACTTTAACTATGATATCACCCCAACCCCCTATACAAATCTCCATCTCCCTGTATTATATATAACATGCAATCTATTTCCGTGTCAGGTATTGACAATTCTTTCAAGGACATGTTATGACATTCGCAGAAGTTAGCATTTTGTGATCAAATGAATATCCTTATTACAGATATTGTCTGATAGCAGCCTTTTAGTGTTTGTCTACAAATGTGATAATGTGTTCTGTATTTACAGATGCAAAGTTAGATAGAGAAGAACCCAGACAGACAGTGTTTGCTTGTTTGCAGAAAGATGTCATTTTAACTGCCATTAAAGTCACAGAAGAAAATACAGCTTATTTAAATAAGATAGCAGATTCTGCATTTATTATATAATTTATTTCCTATCTATGACATACGTAGGTTGATTACAAAAACAGTATCCGTATGATAATATCAGGGGTTAAGTGCCTTATCATGTTTGGCTTGGTTAATACATCTGTAAAATACATTTTAGCTATATCAAAGTTTTTATAAAAGCTGTATTTTTAAAGCTTTTTATATTGAATAAATTTAAAGCTATTTCATTATTCAGTTGGTTTATACTGGAAAACTTATGATTTTCGGAACACTAATACAAAAAACAAAATGCAAGAAACATAAGTAACATTTACTTCAAGTCACAAAAAATACTAGAACAAACAGACTACAGAGACTTATAAGCAGAACAATACTATTATCATTATCAGCCCCGCTTTTTCCCTATTTTTTCTATATTGGGTCAGTGTCACTTCTCTCAATTTAGTACTACTCTCCTACCTTCTTTGATGATCATGCCTGACTGTCACAGATCTTTTGTCATACAATTCGTCCATCTTATGACTAGATGGCCACATTTGTTCTCACATTCTTTCTGCCTCAAGTCTTCTTCAGAAAATAATGTGCCCAAACCACCATAATGTGTTCTTGATATTCTCTGCAGTTAGCACTACTTTGTTTTTTTGCTCTGATGTCATTTCTTTACCTGTCCCACAGTGTGCATCCTATCACCTGTCTCAGGCACTTCATCTCCATCACCTCTAACTTCCTCAGCTACTCTGCCTTCACTGCCTAGGTTTCTGTAACATACAAAAATGCTCCTCACAACACACTTTTGTACACCTTGCTTATCAGCTTCTTTGGCATTTTTCTTTTACACACTACCCCTGAGACTCTGTGCCATTTGGCTGTAGCCCCATTGATACTAGCTTTGTTCTCCTCATTCAGACTTCTCTTGTCCTCAGCCACCTCACCCAGATACTTGAAGATGTTAACCTGTTCCACTATTTTCTCTTCTATCTCGGTTTTCAGCTTCTTCTAGTTTCCTACATTTGCTGCCATGAGAATTGTCTTGCTTGTATTCACTTTTACCGCATGTGCCTTCAGTTTTGCATTTTATTCCTCTGCCATTTTCTGAAGTAACTATTCAGAGCCTGCTTGTAATCTTGTATCATCTACATACAGCTTTGTTGATCTCTTCCCTCCAATCTGTTTGCTAATGTAGTTAAACACAGATATGAACAGCAGTGAACTTCAGAGCAAAAACCTGATGCAAACCCACTCTCACTGGGAACCTCATGTAAGTCCGAACATTGTTTGTACTTGGTTCATTAGACGTGGTCAGCATTCATTCCACTAATACTTCTGGGACTTTGAGCCATTGCAGGATTTCACAAATCAGCTTTTTTAGGACATTGTAACATGCTTTCTCCAAGGCTAGGGATGCCCAGATGAATGCTTTCCTCATCTCTAGCTTATTTTCCACTCTCTGTCTCACTGCAAACATTGGGTCAGTTATGCTGCATCTTGTCCTGAATCCAAACTGCTCAACTCCCATCTTACTTTCCACTACTGTATGTATTTGTTTATCGATCACCCTCTCCAAAACTTTTAAGCAGTGTGACAGGAGTTAATACTTATGTACTGACCACAGTTGTAAATGCCCACTTTGTTCTTGTACACTGCCACTAGAATGCTTATTCTGCAGTTATTTGGGATATGTCTTTCTCTCCATACCACTATGAGTACCCTCAGGAGCTATGTCTCCCCAAACTCACTCAAAATCTTGATTATATCTGCTGTGACCTCATCTGAGCCTGCTGTTTCCCCGACTTAATTTTCCTTAGTGCTGTTCTTACTTCTTCTAGGGTGGGTTCTTCCTCCTGTTTCCTTATAGGCTGAATGAGGGGCAGTACTGCTTTATTCACAAGCTGCTGGAAGTACTCCTTCCAGTTGCCTCTGATGTCCTGTGGACTGGTGTGCAGATTGCCACTGGCATCCCTTATGAATGGTGTCTAAAGACTATTATCTTTATGTTTTTGCCTTGCAATCTGATAAAATGTCTCTTTCCATCCAATGAGTCACCTTCCTAAAGCTGGTAAAGTACTACTGCTGCCTTAGACTCTTTGTTAGCCGAGCCATTATTCCTTCTGCATTGCTTGTCTTTTCTATCTGCCACCTTTTCCTACACTCCTTTCTTTTGATACCTTCCTGGACTTCTGCATTTTGCCACCAACTTTTCTTATGTACCTTATTTACATATCTGCCTCCGCTGTATACCTTTTCTATAGTCTTCATACATACTGTTTTACGATGCTGCCATTCTTTTTCAAGTTCACCGGGTTCTTTTTCTTCCTGAGGTGTTAGAGCCCCAAGTTTTTCCTTTAACTTTTGTGCTTTTCACTCTATTCAACTTCCAGGTTTTCAGCATAGTAACTGCTGACCTTACAACCTGCTCTGATCACTGCTTGCAGCTGCTTGTGCCACCACTGGTTTATACTGTGGATCAAGTGTTTCACTGGACATTACTTTGTGATCTCTGTTTCTATAGCTGTGTTCTTTCCTTATTAGGAGGAACTCTATCTGAGTTGCATGTTGATCACTTTTGCACATGATCTTGTTAATGCCTTTCTCTTGGTGAACCATGCGTTGGCCACAATCGTGCCATTTGCCAGACAAAAGTCTAGAATTGTCTCTTCTTCTTTATTCCTGTTGACCTATTTATGTGGACCTAAGTAGTCCTCATGTCCTGTTCTATCAACACCATCTCATGTTGTTCTGCTGTATCTAGGTGGTCTTGCAGCTACTGCTTGAGTGTCTCTTTACCGCAGCATTACAACCTTGCTGTGGGTCATAGGTTTCGATTGCAAATATTTCCCTATTTGTACACTGGAGTCTAATTTCCATGAGTACCTTGTCTTCAGAAGGCTGTCCCTCACCACACCATCGCTAGACTGTCCTCCCCCTGAGTACTGGGCTTTTAAAGTCAGCTTCAAGTGGCTTTGCTGCACCTTGTCTCCTGTATACACAGGATATCCAGTCTCCTCTTTGCTGTCATTTCAGCCACTTACAAGCTGCATTCTTTCAGTGAACATATATTTAATATAGCAATCCTTAGTTCATTTTTGGCAGGTTGATTGGTTTTATATTCAGTTTCCGCTCACCAGATCAACCCAAGAAACCCAGACTGGACATCTCGACACCAACTGGCCAGTAGCCTATTGAACCAGGGCTGTTGGACTTTATGGTGTGCACACATCAACCAATAGAGGCATGCAGACCCTTTACACTGTTAGCATGGGTCCCTGGTAGAGGTTGGGTCCTCAATCCAGTTATCACTGGCAAATACCAACAGCTGTTTTTGGTGACACTAGTTAACCTGACAAAATCACCTAGAACTATCAATCAATTTAAATTGAGCCAATAGAGCTCAATTTAAATAAAACCAGTTTTTATACCTGTGAGTAGCTAACCCTGTCACAGTACACAGCTTGAGAACTTTGTTCTCCCTTATAGAGGATACTACATGTCATATTTTTCCCCTTTCTGTCATATTACTAGCCCAGTACCCCAGAGACCTACATCCATGCCAGATCTACCTGCCAATCTCTTTGCATCCCTGATTTACTCCGGTATGCTGGGGCCTTTTATGGATCCTAATGGCATACAAGGGGTTCAGCCATCTCCACTTCCATTTGGGGGTGTTTCTTATATGACCTGCCCACTCCACCCAATGGCGACATGGTTAAACCCAAGGGTTGGACATGTAATGGGGAATTGCGGCATATTGCCCTGCCTCAGTTGCAGCTCAGCTGGGTCCAACCTGCCTCCTCTTTGGATCATGCTTCCTCCCAATAACATTCCCAGAGATCATAGCAGGAGATGCCCATGTTTCCACCCACCCCGCAGGATAGGCACGCAATCTTCCTCTACTGCTTTATTAGTCATTAAAGCCACTAACTAAACCTAGGTCTCCTAGGTGGTAGTTCAGGGCTTTACCCTTGTACACCAACAGAAACGCACTGCACACAGTTGTTAATGCCTAAAGCAAGTGGTCTACACAGCTCATCCCTTGAAATGCACCACCTACAGTCTTAGCTGCTGCTCCTGACTCCATTCAGTTTTGGATGCACTGTGTTAGGTAAAAGTACCTAGTATATTTTAGGGAGGGGAAAAACCCCACATAAACATGGAGAGAAGATACAGATCTACTTAGGCATTGTGCCAGAGGTCAGGATTAAAAGAAGGACATTTATCCATGGAATAATTTTTGTTTTCTGGTAGTAACTTAAATGTTAAAAAATGTTATTTTTCCATTTAGAATTGATGAACTGGAAGATGACGATGTTAAAAAAATGCATGCAGGGTTTGTGTGAAACTGCTGAAAATATTGTGAAAGTTAAAGATGAGAGAAACTTATGGAATGAAGGGTGGAGGTTGGAAGACATTTTGAAATGTGAAAATAAAATGGTGAAACACTTGCCAAGTGTTACTTTTGTGGCTGGTCATAGAGGGGCATTAAAAGATAAGCTGAATAGCCTAAATCATGTTTCTTTTGTGGGGACTTTTCACATCTAATTAATGATTCTGACAAGGTACCAGTGTGGGGAGAAAGAACATATAGCAAGAAAGTGTGTGCCTTAATACAGGTTGTGTAAAAAAGGAACAGGTTTGGATGGATTGTCAAGAGCAAACAGTGAATGATGAAAAAGAAGGGAAGAAAATATACATAAGAAAGGACAGCAAGAGGCTGGGGATAGGGTGAACTAACTGAAGGAGAAACTGTAGAAAAAGATATGAAGGGGAAAATGAGATGAGAGGGTGCAAGCAGGAAGAGAGGTCAGGAGAAGGGAATGATACTAATATTTTTTTTGAATTCTAGTCAGTGAAATATCTGAGTCTGAGGATTAAGGATTATTGGTACATAACCCAGGAAAAAATATGAAACTGAGTAAAAAATAAATTTAAGAAAATGAACATTTAAAAATATTCCCCTAAACTTAAAAAAAGGAAAAGCAACTTTAGAGTTCTTTTAGTATATGTGAGCAGTATTATTAGCACTGCAAGAAGGACAGGGATACTGGAATGGTGTGCTAAATGTGGGGTGGATGTTATTCTGTTAAGATGTAAGATTTCTGACAAGTGAAGGAAGAATGCAAACAGAAAACTTTGTGGGATGGAAACATAATATGGAACTTAGGAAGTGACCATTGTTCTTGAGTGGGTGTATTGTGTAAAAAACAGTGAAAATACTAGAAGTAACATTTGTAAGGATGGGAGGGGTAACTATTGCGGATGTAAGGTGGAAAGAACATGTTTATAAAATTACAGCGTTATATGCACATATAACTAAAAAGGAAAGATATAATCTGTTCCATCAAGTATTAGACTATGTGATGGTTAACATGAAAATTATAATTGCAGGGGACTTTGTGATTTAAGGGGAAAATGTAAAAAGAAAGTGAAAGACATAAAAATACAGGAAGTAATAAAATGTGGTAAATTAATTGTGTGCAAAAAAGTCAATGGACTTTAAGAAAGGGGCGACTTGCATCTGACATGGATTATTTTGTATTATTGGAGGGTTTGGGTGTAGCAGATGGTAATACAGTTGTGACAGGTTTTTCAGACCATTTAGCAATATGGATGGAGGTGATGGAAGAAAGGGAGTGTTTTAAAATAGGCACAATCAAAAAGGAAAATGAGAGATTATGGGATGAAACTGCAGAAATGTAGTGCAGTTATGGAAGGATCATATAATCATGAAGAACTTCTTTAAAAAGTGGTCTGAATAGCAGATTGAATTTAAAAAGAAGTATAAAAAGTGATTTTTTAATGGCAGGGGGTGTAAGAAAGGAAGAGAAGTAGGAGAAAATGTTTAGAAATGAATCCATGAGATTCATGAACAATCGCAGGCTTTGAGTTAGCGATATGGGCATCATGCTAATCACATATGTATACTGCTCATCATGCCTATGTGAACACAAAAAAGTTTCCATGTCTATCAACGGTGTCGGCAGCCAGAAGAATATGCTGAGTAGCATGAGCTCGTCCGGACAGGACAAAGAGCTACAGAGGGCAAATAATGCATGCTGTACACAGGCAGGGAACGTGTACTGAGTGTAATGTGTACATAAATGTAACATGAGTACAGTAATAAGTAAGAGGGGATGTGAAATGGCAAGGGCAACTACAATACATGGGTTACCAGACAGGAACAATATGCACAGAAATCAAAGGGATGTAAACAGAAATATGTAAGCGGGGAGGGTAACTGTTCAAATTCTAGTAAGATAATTGATGTGAAGGTGCTTATGTCACAAAGACAATTTTGTAATAATAACATTTTGCAATACATATGTCAGAATTGTTATAAGTGGCCACACATCCTGAACAGATGTAGGTATATAAAAGCAGACATTATATTATAGGTTGTGACAGTTACAGAAATTCAGATTGTAACAGAGGGGAATTACATGACTTATGAATGTCACTAACATGCTGAGTTGAGATGACCGTTTGCAAGGACAGTATGTACATTATGTGATATTTGCACACTGTGCATTTTGTCAATATAACATGCTGGAAAATAGGAATGGCTCAGAAGACACAATCTCCTTTTGCAAGAATTGAACCCATCCCATCAATATCAGCTGTAGTCTGTGTATTAACTGAGTATGCCATAGAAATAGGCCTAACACATGTATGAGGAAGATCAGCCTTGAAGTGAACTTTGCACTTCAATATTCTAATGGTTATGTATCCTATATGTATGTGTGTGTAGTTTTACAAATGTGTGAGCAGAATGCGACATACGTAATACCCTTGCTGGGTATTGATGGCATCTGCCACAGTAGGTAGAAATGGATATTGTAACAAACAAACAAAATTAATGTGTGAATTAATATAAGATCCCTGAGAATGAATATCATATTCGCATGTCAGACACATGGCAATTGAATGAGTATGCTTAGGTGCATACAATTGTGAAAAGTCCTGTATTAATGTTCCATGGTCAAGGAATGTTTCTCTGTACGTCTGTACACATACCACCCATGAAATGGAGCACACTGCTGTACACCACAGGACTCAATGCCTGTGCCAAAGTAGCATTCTAACCATGACATTGGCAGAACAAAGGTCTACTACCATAACATCCAAAGCTATGCTCGCATGTGTTTGTGCATCATATCAAGGGATAAGACTGACTTGATGTAATGGTTGTTGTTTTACATCAATATATTCACACAAAATGAAACTCTATGCTACAGATGAACATAAAGCTGTATAAATCCTCCAAATAACAATATGACTATTAATCGCATACACCACAATGGAACTGTTAGCACAGCTGTTGAACTCCACCTATGTGAAGTCATTCAATCAACTGCACTGTATTTGCCCATAATTTTTATCTTCTAAAACTGATGAGGGAGGCCTCCACCACTCTATACATACAAAGTATAATCGGGGGGGGGGTGGTATTTCATGCAAAACAGTTAAGGACACAAATGCATACAGTAACTCAATTCTGCTTTGGAGCACTTGCCTAAGCACTGAGAAAATCAACACCATAATGGAATCAATGACTGTACCATGGTATAAGTGTATTGCCGATTTTCACATGTGTGGTTATGTGAAAGCATTACATCATGTGTATGACTCAAGGAATATGTGTCCATGTAATTACTTAGAAAATCTTTTTGTACGTCAGACACAACATTGCCTAGTACTAGGTATTCCCAAACACACCTGTAGCTGCCTGCTTTTGTCACTGTGATGGTAGAGAAACAATGTTATACAATGTGGATATAATCTCGTAATAGAACACACCCTGCAACAAAATACATTACATCATCTCATGTCCCCAGTCCTGAGGAAGTGCTTCACCACAACTGTGATGGAATGACAACCTATTCAAATGATAGTATCAGTCTTCAATACAGCCTTTCCAAAGGAAATGTACAATAAACACTTGTAACAGGAATCAACATCTACACATGAGCATAACACATGTGGGTGACAACACTTTTAACTACATGTACATGACTGTGGTCAGAAACACATTCTATTTGGTGCAGAATGACTTTCTGACCACAGTAAGTCATTCTATGTGGCACATCTCATTGCAAAGGGTTTTTCATCCAGGAAGAAAGAGGTCATAGTCCCTCTCTAGCCATCCCTCATCAGACCTATTATAGAATGCAATGCCCCATTTGGCATGTACCTCACTAGACACCTACAACAACTGGAAAGGCCAACAAAAATACCTCACTAAGAGGATCCTGGGCCTTAAACACATGCCCTATATGGACAGACAAAAAAAGTTCCAGCTATAGTCTGTCTCATATCGCCTACTTAGAGGCAATATCTGCTTGTCCTACAAAGCCATGTCTGACCCAGAGCTGTTAAATATGCTACATCTGAAGAAATCCCAATCCCTCTGTGCCACACGCTCCAGGGACTTCAACCTTATTACCACAATAAACAGAACATGCTGGAGGGACAGGTTCCTAACCCAGAGACTACCCATGCTCTGGAACAGACTTCCCATTCATGTCAAGCAGAGCACCTCACTAGCCCTCTTTAAGAGAAATCTTGACAAGTGGATGGGCAATAAAAAATTCACCTCAGGGATCACTTCAGTGGCCTTGCTTGATAGGGGCACTGGGAACTAACATCAGACAGCAAGATGCCAGGGAATCATTTTGAGGTAGGCTTACATAGACTCCAGGGCTGATAGCCTAGTACACACTTATGAACCTATGAACCTATGTCAGGATCTGAGCTATATGGCAAACATCACAAGCTTATGAAGGTTTGCCAAAACAGAACCACAAATACAGATTTTATGACTATGACACTGCACATTTCAAT